>NC_050607.1:4777070-5072070 GCF_013368585.1 Megalops cyprinoides | reverse complement strand
CACACACACACATACACACACACACACACACACACACACACTAACACACATATAAATTACCTACTGCGGCTTCCAAACTCCCACACCGATCACTGAACCCGCAGTCCTGAGGCTCTTACAGCGGCAGAGCCATTCCTCACCATAAACATCTCGCAGATGTAAATCTAGGAGGTGCGTTTTACAAGACACACAAAAAAAAAAAAAAAACAAACGGCACAGGTTTCACGTGACAGACCCCTCCGCGCCTGTAAACTGCTCACACTCCTCAAAGACGGAAGTCTGCACTGCATGGGTTCCAAAAACCACGCACGCTTTTATTTATTTATTTTTTCTCTTAACAGCCTTACTGCCAGTTCCCCGATAGTTGACTAGCTTATTAGGTTACTGTGTTGCCTTATCGTGTGGAACGGACTGTTTGTCAGCGGCTCAACAGAGGATGTTCATCCTGGTCACAAGCAATCTATTAGCACAACGCATTTCAACTCTGCTTTCTGTCATCCAAACCTGATTAGCATTTCATATTCGTGATTCTCTTTCTCAGTTAAACTACATCTGAGAACATAAACAGATTCACAGAGATCTCGCTTTAGCTAGAGATTTAGCTTGGAAAGTGCCCGAATATATAACAGTAAACATGTTTATGCAAGGGCACGTAATTATTCCCCTTTCATCTGTCACCGAGCCATACTTTCAAAGAGTAGTCATTCCAGGTCCCCCTTCCACCGTCTGAAGCACAACAGAGCACCGTCACTCACTGGCTGAAAGTTATAAAAGGTGTGCTGCCCCACCCCTCCTGCTCTTAAGGGGGGGATTAGTGTGAAAGGACTGGATCAGAGCTGAGAGTGACAGTCGCACGGAGCTGCAGGCTGGAACAGGCCAGGTATTTCTCAGAGACAATGAGCGGCTGCTCTCAGGTAGGCGTGATCCCGGGTCCGAGTCCCTCGGGTTTACCTTCCCGATCAAAGGGAATCAAAGGGAAAGGTGAGGGCCTGTAATCAGCTCCACAGAGCCCGATTTCTCACTGAGGCGGCCGGGTTAATGATAAAACACCACCCCCTTACTCACCCCCCAGCGCCCTTTCGCACCGGTTCGAGAGCCTCACAGACACGCTACGGCGGAGAACGAATGCGCTCGCCCACTTTCCAGGGCTTTGATCTCGCACGCATTTCACTCAGCTCGAGCTGGTTACTGTTTGAAAAAAGGGTCGCGAACTCTCCTGGAAGCCAACGCTAAATCAAGTCAACCGCCAGATAGCTGCTCCCCAAACAGGAAAGCCCGTTTTGCTCTGCCAGGTAGGAATGTAGGACAGCGCAAACTGAAAAAAAAAACGGTTTTGGCGGGCACTTATTTCAAATATCCTTTTGTTTTTGTTTTGTTTTTTGTTTCTCTTTCTTTTCCCCCCCTCAAACTTCCTCCCTCTGGACTGTAGTTGAGAGGAAACGTCACGAGCCGCGCTCTTAAAGAGTCCGCGCTCTTGGCGTCAGCTGTTCGGTATGGTAGAGCGCTTAGAGTTAGCGGTATGCGCTCTGCGTTCGTCAGACGCTCTCAGCGCGAATGTTTAACAGAGGAGAGCCAGGAGGGAGGTTCGGGAACAGACCGGGGGGAAAGAACTCTGGCGGTCTGACTGAAATGATATCCCCTACACAACCCTAAAGCCGGGGGAAGGTGGGTTTGAATTCAAGCCATGCAGGTTTCAGAAAAGGGCTTCTCAGGTAGCGGTGATTACTATGCATTGCTTTCCAAACAGACGGCACGGTTCATTTCACAGATAGGAATCTTAATAGCTTTGGGAAAGTACTACACCACTGCACACATGTGGATGATACCCCTCGCACACCCTTAAGAGTGACTAGGTTTTCAATGCAAAACAGATTTGCTGGACTCTTGAATGCGCGACAAAACGAATGATCTTAAATATATCATTACAATCACCAGTAGATGTGTACAATATTGGCAGCAGCAGCAGTAGTAGTAGTATCGGTAACTGTAGTAGTAGCACTCCGAATACAGATCACCGCAAGAGTTATGCCATAGTGCTGGACACCTGTGGTAATTAACTGCATACAGCCCTGGAATATAACCTTAAACCAACATGCGAGGAAAACGATACAGCCCATTCTTCAACGCTAACGAGGGTGCCTGTGTCTGGCACTTTAGCCGTGAGGCTCCAGCGCACTGTACCCGGATCCCCGCGGCGTTAAATCGGCGTTACATCACGCAAGACGGACAGAGGTACCCCCACACATGTGCAGGCAGAGGATCAAAGGCAGAGAGCACCGCGGGGCTGCAGCCCGGCCCCCCTCCCCAAACACTGACCTTACTGTCTTCAGACTCTTTGCTCCGTCCTTGGGGGGATCTCCGCTCCTGGTAGCCGCAGCCAGATTTGAATGACAGCTGGCAGGACAGCGCAGAGGGGTCGCCCCCCCTCAGGTCGGGGTTCCTGGGGGCGCACCCGGGCGACACGGGCGTCCTGCCCAGGTTTGGGATGGGCAGGGCGGTGTGGACGGGCTTGGAGCCCACGCCGGGCTGCCTGAGTTTCGAGGCCACCCCCACCACGGGCATGGTCCCGGCAAAAGACAGTTCAGCAGAAGGAAGAAGGGGGTAAGAGAGTTCCCACGCGAGTGTCTCCTGGCCTCTGTCTGAGCGGGAGCGGGAGTGAGAGGGGAGAGAGAGAGCAGGCTCACGCAGACGTCCTGGGAGGCACTTCAGCCGCAGTCATTCTGTAGCCTGGAGCGAGCGCGACTCACAGAAACTGAGAAGACTTCTCCGCCGCCGCCGCCGCCCCCCCCCCTCCCCTCCCCTTTCCTTTCCTCCTCCTCCTCCTCGCGCTCTGACACAGTTCCACTACAAACCCAACAGTCCTCGGGGGCGTGAACTCCTCGGGAAGGTAACTGCCACTCTGTGTGCTGCCTGTGATTAGGGCGGCGGGCTAAGTGGCTCTCTCTCTCTCTCTTTCTCTCCCTCGCTCTCGTTTTCTCTCTCTCTCTCTCTCTCTCTCTCCCGACGAGCATTCCACAGGGGCGTGCAGCCAGGGCTGCTTCAAAAAACAAACCTCGGCTCCAACTGTCAAAACAGCAGTCCTGTGCCGCAATAGTGCAACAGCGATCACTGAAAATAGACACCTCTCCCTGCAGCTCGGATAGCCCTCCTCTTGGACCAGAAAGTAGTAGAGTAAAAAAAAGTTGATTTTTTTTTTTCTTCAGAGAGGGAAAAGCGTGTGTGTGCGTGCGCGTGTGTGTGTATGTGTGTGTATGGGGGGGGGGGGGGGGGGGGGGGGGGGTGCATACAATGGCCAAAACAAACAGCTGTTGGACAAGCTTTCAGCCCGGAAACAATCGCTTCACTGAAGCTGTTTGTCTGGTTCCTGACTATTTTTCATCGCTGACAGCCCCTGGGTTGAAGAAGTACTCTCCTCTCCCTTTTCTCTTTTCCTCTCTCTCTTTCTCTCTCTCTCCCTCTCTCCTTCTCTCTCAACCAAGCCTGAGGAAATCGCTTTAGTAGTGAGGCGAAGAGGAGAGGACTGACAGAGAGTTTGGAGTCATGCTCTGTGTAATGTCTGAATGTGCCGTTACGGATTGCGGGGGGGGGATCTGAACAACAATGCTGACAGTTGTGGCAAAGCCTCACTGCCTGGCCGATTCCCATCTACTAAACAGACCCGGAGGCTAATTAAATTTTACTTCAAAATGCTAAAATTTTTTATTATTCCTGTTATTATTTTACTCGTGAGTCTTCTGGAATCATGTCTACAGCCAGGATCTTCTTAGTGGGGAAAGTGACATTTTTCATTCACTGTAACACAGAGAGGAAAAGCACTCATTAATCCTGAATACCAGGAACTTTCTCACAGGCGAAATTCCTTTCAACCTCACATTTCATCGGCAGGGAGGAGAGTGCAACCCTAGATGCATTTGGAGTAATTAACTAGACAAAATACGCCTTACAACCCCAGCTTTTAGTTTTTTTTTTTGTTTTTTTTTTAACAGTTTCTAGCCTGGTGCGAAACATAAAAGGGAGTGAGAGTTTTATATGGAAAGCCCACATCTGGTTCGGTTTAAAAGCCTCGAGAAGTGTGAGAGAGGAGAGGATTACGAAGCCGTACCAAACCGGAACGTTTTAACAACTTATAATCCAATAACGGCGGGACGTTAGGCGGGCTCATTTCACGCGGGCTGATCCAATCCGGCCCTGGGTAACCCCGTTTCCGGGATGAGCCCCGGGACAGCGGCTTCCGTCGGCCTGACCGCCAGCTCCACTGGGCTTCCTCGCACCATCTTCCCGCCTAAAGTCTGTCAGTCCGTTTCGAGCAGCTTTCATCGCGGTTTCCTCTCTAGGCGGGGCGCTGCTCGCCAGCCTAAACATCCCTTTGTCATAAGCGGTTACCGTTTTAATGATTTATTTATCTTGGAACTATTGTTACGATATATGTGTTTAATCTTCTCTGTTAAATACACTTGGACCTTCTGTCCAATTTGAAGAGGGGTGGGGGCTGGGGGTTCAGGGGGATGAGAGAGGAACTCCAAGAATGGATTTTTCCCAGTGTATCTAGTTTTGTACAATGTTTTAAGTTTTACCGCTCAACTCTTGAAAAGTGAACAATTGCTGCCTTTTAATAACCAAAAAAAAAATGCTGGTTGCAAAATAAAAGTCAGAATGTAAACAGAGGCCGAGTTCACCTTTTCTCCTAAACATTTGAATGACTATTTCGTATGATCAGAGGCATGCCCATGCTAACCTCAGCTCTGTGAACTGAAGGAACGGCTCATTTGGAAGCATCAGCTAACAGCTAATAACCTATGAAATATTAAAAAAATAACAACAATAAGAAGAGTATCACATAATTATTTTGTATATGCATGAGTCTTTGAACAGAATGTACACCTATGCCATTTACTGAAAATGTTTCTAAGAAAGAGAAAGTTTACAGTAGGAGCTAGGTTCAGTCGTTGTTAGTGTGGTCAATACTGCAAATTTATTCTCCAAAGAACAACCAACTCTTCTTGGTTGAGGGCCCCCTATAACATAACCGTATTTTTTAAAACACATGTGGTCTTGTGGCCAATATAAGCATTAACTGCTACTCTTCAGTCAGGCTGAAATCAACCGGAAAGGTGGCTATTGATTAACCATGACTAATGTGCACCAAGGGTCTTGCCTAGAGGTGGCAAGGTAAACATTCATGCATGAAAACTGGCTGAGGCACAATGTGCTCAATGTTTAGCTTCTGCTCCGGTTAGAGCTGCATAAAACCACGTAACTAATGGAAATGTGAATAAAGTAGACTGTAGTCCCCCCACTTAGTGATTACTCACTGTGCTCTGACTCAAACTGTAATATTTTAGGCACAGTTCTCACCTCCCTGTTTCCCCATGTTTCCTAAGTTAATTACCACGTGCCACAGTGGCGGAGCTGAGCACAAAGGTTTCTGCTGCCACCTGTCTTCACAGATCCTGCCCAGACAGCGTGGTGCTGCTACTCCCCCCTTCGACCGCAGAGAACCTTCCAGAACAAGCACGGTCGACACAGCCCGTGGTTCACTGCAACTTACATGGACATGTGCAGGGCTCGACAGCAGCTTCCACTCCCGGGGAGAGGGACTACACCTACCACGACCATATAAGGCAAGGCTGAGTCCCAGCTGGTGGTGGTGGTGTAGCGGCGGAGAATTGAGAGGAAGAAGGAGCAAGAGGAGGAAGATGAAACACAGGAGGAGAGGAAGAGCAAAAAAAAATGAAGGGAGTAACGAAGAAACAGACAAAGAAGGAAAGGACACTGCACAAATGACGAGGATGAGGATGAGGATGAAGACGGCGATGACACAACGGCATAACGACGCCGGCTGGATGCAGTCACACCCAGGTTACACGCTTGTGGTTAGATGCTCCGCCACGCTGGGATGGCCAAAAACCCATCACCTCAATTACCGGCATTAAAATAAGGCTGCGGCGGGCGCTGGAAAAACAGGGGAGAGAGAGAGAGAGAGAGAGAGAGAGAGGGAGACTCTCCTGTTATTTTGGACGGCAGACAGAAGATCCCAAAGAGGCTGAATTTACAGCAGTTTTGACTCTTTTTTATGAGCCCAAGACTCCGGTCTCCATTCTAGGTGGCTATCGAAGCCACTGAGGAATTCCTGCTGTTGGGTGAATGGAACATTCCTAGGGGCTTGAGGACCTGGAGGGAAGAGGGGGTGTAGGTGAGAGGTCTATAGGCCTCAGGGAGGCAGTAGAACCAGGGGCAGGGCTGCTAAACATTTTGGGTCCTCACACCCCCTGGCCACACCCTCCACCATGGCACTGTGATGCGTGGGCTGCAGGGCTGTACTCCAACAGTGAAATCCTGTTAACCACACCGACTCACTTCTCCACAAACCGCAGTTACGTTGACACTACGCTGTGTCTGCAAAGAAGTTATGAGAACATATCCGCAAGTAATGGGAACAGTGGAATAAGTGCTATTCACTATTTCACTACGTCATCATTAATGCCATTGTTATCAAACCAGTCATATGATGGCCAGGGCAGAGTATAAGGATGAGACCGATGCTCTCTAAAAGTGGTAATGCAATAAATAGAGTCTGTGATAACTATATACACACAGAAAACTGACTCCAGGTCAGGCTTGCATTGATCTCTGACCACATAGGGACCCCTTGTTTAAAAACAACCCGCGAGATGGCTGAACTGATTAGACAGAAATACGGCGTTGTGGCATTTGACGTCACACTCCAGCTCCTATTCCCTGTGAAAACAAACACCCACAGCGAGGGTGACAGCACAGATACGGCCCCCCTGGGCTCCTGTAGCAAACACAGGCCTGGGGGGGGGGTGCTGATAGTCATGCACCTGGTCCCGTCCACAATGAGAATGTTATCTCTGCTGCACATGGTGGATTGCATGGAAAACAAAACACACACACACACACACACACACACACACACAAGCAAACACACTGCAGGGCTAAAGGCCTATAGATTCCAACATGCCAGTCAACCCTTAACATCCCCTACACGCACACAACACATCTGAGCTGACATCGTGGTTGCGTGATGAGCAAACAAATACATCAGGCTATGCGCTGTATTTTATCAAATTCTGAAAGCTCACACACACTTTCAAACATTTCTTATATAAACTCACACAATCTCGCGAGTGAAAGCGAGTGAAATCCTGTTTTGATGGCGGTTAATAACGGAATGCCAAACATCCCTTTCAAAAAATTCCGTGTTATAAACACGAATTTTAATTAAAGGCAAAGGATTTCCAGCTGGTCCCAGCTCAGCTGCAGAGTGCTGTCATTGTGTGATAACTCAGCTGTTGCGCATGGCGAATGTAAACACAACAGCCACGCAATGAATGAAAGGTGCTTCCTGCTGCCTACAAGGAAATCCCCCCGAAGTTTCTCGGCATTGCTTCAATGGAGACAATGCTGCTCTTCCTGTTATGAGACGTCATTCGTAATCCTCCAACTCGCCTGACAGCTTCACCAACCACCCCCCCCCCCCCATACCACAATCCCCCCCCCCCCCCCCCCCCCCCACCATCACCACCACAACTCCACCCCATCTCCTGCCCCCCCATATGGTCCAAATCTTCAGCTTGGGGTAAGCCTCACCACTCCGTGGTGTTCCGTTCAAAACACAAAGTCTGGGAGAATATTTTCATAGCCAGCTTTAATGAAAGACGTTCCACCACCGTCGATGAGAGAGGGCCTTCGTTCCTTTGCGCTAAAAACGAGCGGATTTATAACCGTGGGATTCCGTCCTTTGAAATCAGCCGTGGTCTTCCCCCGGCTCACCCAAGTCTCCTTTCCGTGAGGGGAGTCTTCGGTTCGCTCCATTTCCCAGTTTGCTCAGCTGCTCTTGATAAAACTCTAGCAGGGAGGTGATGCCCCCCACCCATTACCCCCCCCCCCCCTCCCAAGCCCCAGAACAACAATCACAGGCTAAGATGTACAGTAAGCACAGATGTGTCTGTTGTACCCTGAAAATAACATGAAAGGCAGGGCCGGTCCATCCATCAGGCCTTGGAGGAAAGAGCGATCATAACAGTGAGAACGGCAGAGGCCCGAGACAACACTAGAATAACACTAACACAAAAACACAGCCCGACCGCCGGGGCGGAAGTTCAGGGCGCGAAAGAGTCGATGTCTGCAGAGGGGGGTGAGAAAATAAACTCACAAGGCCGGAGGGTCCGCAGACAACATGGCAGATGTGATTGGGCTCTGCCTCTGACAGGTGCTGAATGTAAAACATCGCCCTCTGGGGGAGGGGAGGGGAAGGGCAGGGGAATGAGACAGAAATTCCATAGCAGTGTGACCACCACTTGTGAGGTTACAGAAGAGGGAAAGCTCAGAGAGGGGGGCAGATCCACAGCAGGCAGACAGCGGTTAGGGGCAGAAACGGGCCTTCCCAATTCTCCATCTCACAGCCAACACCTTCGTAATGACAACTACGAGGACGCCTACAGGGCTGGCACGCAGTGAGGTGACTTCAAGCACTGCTACCCAGGCGACTGCCGGCCTGTTTTACCGAGCCACACGCAGGAACCTGGGTAACACAGAACACGCTGACCAACCTGTTACCTCGCCGCAGCTGAGCGCCCGCGCTGGCCACAGCGTTGGGGAATTTTATGCGCAGCACTGTGACTCCGCATTGCCCGCATTCCAAGGTGGCTTACCCTGGCATCGGCCGCCTTGCACAAACACTGGAGCAGAACCGCGTCCCCTGGCCTTACAGGGTAAAAGCCTCTCCTCATGCCAACAGCCAGCGCCTGGCAGAAAAGGTGGAAAAGCACTCCTGATATGGTAACGGGGAGGCCCGCGGCCCAAGCTCAGTGGAAGCTGAGGGACTGAGGTTTGGAAGACACCGGCGAAGGGCGTTTGTGGAATTAAAAAAGCAGGGTGCCCGTTTTCACAGCTCGGCCTGATGTTACGGGGAGGATATCTAGCGCGTTGGTTACTTTCCACAAAGTTGTTAACATCAGTAGTTTTTGCTTTGTGCCGTCAAATGAAAGTAGATTTTGATCGTGACCTCACATTTGTGATGCAAAGCACTGGCTCACAGAGTATGGATTAGTCACCATTACAGTTACACTTGAGAATAAATGGCTGGATGATTCCCTAGTGTGAGGCAAACAGAGGGAAGGAACAACACTTAGTTTACAAGTACAAGAGCACCGTCACCACTGACACACACTCAGGCTCTGTATAATCAGTTAAACTTTACAGTGGTTCACTTAAAAATACTGAACATTTTTCTTTTTGCTCTAAGGAGCATGACATAACTGAGTGAACTAGAGATTCATTAAATAAGTTAGAGAAAAGAACCATCCTAAGCTAGAAATGCTGCCAATATGACTGTTTGAATAAATCCATAAAACATTGAAAACAAAATAATGCTGCTCAATCACAGTATAAGACTGCTTTGAGAGCCAAACCAAAATGGCTTCATTTTAAGCAAATGTTCCGTCTCACTTATTGAGCGTGTAGGACACATCTCTCACTCCAGGGCTGAAAATGCAAAAATGACACAACAGGCTGTAAGTGGATCTCTGTACACCCTGTGTCTCTGCCCAACCTGAAAGACTTGTCCTGTCAGACCCAGATACTAATTCCCCCATGCCGGCTGTTTGGAGTTCACCTAGAAACCTGTGTTGGCCTGGCAGTCTGCAGAAACTGTGAGAACAGATCAGGTGCCCTATAGAAATATCTCCCACACAAACATTTAACTGCCTGGTCATCTGCTTTCATTTTAAACACGTTACTGCAAGGCTATACACCTGAACACAGTCTGGTCTGAGCTTCCTCCCAGATACAATGACACCCGCCTTTAACTGTTCACCGTCCCATGTCCCCTGTCATCATCCACAGCTTTACCCCACTGCTAACCCATTGGTGGTTGCCAGTTCAACTCAGGTAACAGATAACAGTACCAGGTAATGCAAACCCGGATCTAACTTGTGCTGCAGGCGATAAGGAGGTAAGATTGTCAGTGAATTTTAAGAATGTCTTTTCTGGGGTCTTAAGGACCTGGCCTAGTAGCAAGGCCCTGCTCTACGGTTCTTCACAATGGGGCTATTTGTATATGAATTTTAACATTAAAATAAAAACTGCTACTAGCAATGCTGTGCTGTGTCTCTGTACAGAGAAGTAGTGCCTGTGAAGAAAATCTTTGGTGACACAAATGTGCAAATGTGTTACCTCCATTTCCTGTTGACTCAGTACTGGCAGAGACTTTTGGAGCGATGAACCAGAAATGAAGCTTAAGTGTCCTTGATACTGAGTTACTAATAGTGTAAAACTATTTTACCAATAATTTATTACACAGAAGACCAGTGGTACATAACGTGCCAATGGTACATAAATACAACTCTACATAAATTATAGATTATAGACCATGAACTATAATTGATCTAATACAAAATGTTAGGTCAGTGGCGTCTTTTTATACAAGCACTGTAACTTAGAGACAGCAGAGGAATAGACAAACTAGTTTGTATCATGTAAGACAGGGCCAAATCATAATCAAAATCTAATAATAATAATAATCAAAATATAATAATAATTAACACAGTACATTAGGAAGCTGTGACGACTATAGGGCTGTGGGCGGGTAAGGTTCGGATACCTGTCGCAAATGATGGAGGACACACACCTGAAGATCAAGCATCCTACTGCATGGTTCCGTCAGACTGGGGGGCTGGTGGAAAAAGAGCAGCTCACCCAAACCCGGTCGGCACGGTTACACCGACGTGCAGGAGGCATGGCGGCGGGCCGTCTGTCAGGGTATTTGTTTTGTGCTGTGTCCATCTGAGATGGCTGGCGCGTGCGAGGGGATCGTTAGACGGGCACTCGCGGACCTGTTTGAGGGAACGCTGAAAGCTTAATGGCCTCTGACGATCACAGGGCCTTCTTTTATTAAAGCAAAGCAGGAGACTCTTTGATCTGCTGGACCTTGTTTATGGGCAGGGGGTCTTTAAGATCTACCGCTCGGTGTAATAAGTCTCTGGGAGCAAGTCAATGCGCGATGTTCCCAAACATTTCAAAGTGTCTAAACAGACCCCAAAACAGGAGCAGAGAGCCTTATAATGTATTCAACAAAGTGTTCTTTCAGTGTCAGGGTTTTATGTATTCATGTACTAACTTATTTATTTGACAGTTGTTTTTATCCAGAGCAACATAAAAGACCACCGTGGTATAAAAAGACAAAGTACTGCACGCCACCAGATAGACAGGAACAGTAAGCACACAGCCTGGCTACAGGACAGGTACCAGACAGCAACACATACAGAACAGACACACGTATATGAACATCCAGCTTTAAAGCAAGCTTAAATATAAGCTAACAGTCACTGTTACGCAAAAACTTAGTATTATCAGTATTATCAATATTATCATATTACTCCATTCAGGAAATGCAATCAAAAAACAATTACAGCAAATATAGAAAGCACTGTATGTCAAAGTGCATTAATGGTTCAGGCAACCAAAGCCCAATTTAGCCTGCATGTCCTAATTTGTTAGACTTCATCATAGTTTAGCAGTAAGAGGGATTGGTCGATTCTACAGCCAATCACAGAGCAAATAAGAGGCACACTCACACCACAGGAAAGAGGCTGGACCTAACAGAATGAATCTTGTCTCTCCGGTTACAATACTGTAGATGAAGACTTTTCTGGGCGAAGTTTGAGGAAAAGAAAGATGAATGAGAATCCAGGAAGACAGCCGAAAACAGTCAGAGGGCACTGCTTGGGAGTAAAAAAGCAGGAACGCTCTCTCTCCTTGTATTGGTCGTCACAGCATGCGTGTCTGAGAACGCTCTGGGGCTGCCTTTGCAGCAGGCCTGTAAAACGCGATATCGATCTACTGAAAGATTCTCCAGTGATTTAGGAAGCTGGCAGAGCAAAAGGATTTAAGACTTGGCTAAAACTCACACTGCCTGGAGCCAAGCGCTTTTATAGGCCACGATGGACCTAGCATTGAACTCCCATTTAATAGGTGGGTAGTCATCAACTGGTGTCACCCCCTTAACAAGTCGTCACCCTACCCAACCACGCCTGAATTCTAAATATGGCAAAATTGGTACCCATGTCAGTTTCGAGATATTTCAAAATACATGCTGTAAAAATGACGGGATTAACCAGGTAGGGGATTGAATCAAATTCTGAATTTAAAAATGAAATGCTTTTATTTTCCCACTGCTGTAGAAGTATATCAAATATATATATATATATATATATATATATATATATATATATATATATATATATACATATATGTTTGTATAAAGAATATATATATTTGCATAAAGAAACAAGGAGCAGGGCTCATATGCCTCCCGGCCAGTAATATCCAATTCTGTTCCACTGGCCCCCTGCCTGAATGTAATAGTTTAAGCATGGAGGCCCGATTTGAAAATATGTTTATTTAACTCTTAAAGAATTAAGATGTACATGCAATGATTATATAAAGTGTTAGACTTTTTAAATAGCGCCTTATTGTGTTTGGCAGGAGGGCAGGCCCAGGCGCTTGATTTCTGTCCAGGGCAGTGTTACGATTGGCAAGATAAAACGCGTCTCACCTCAGTCAACAGATCCAGATTGTCCTGAGTTTCCACTCCGCGGGCCTCAGCTGGGTCGATCCGGGCCTTGCTGCTTTGGATTAGTAGTGTGTAAACTACAGCTCCACACTTTTCCCTGCCCTCCCCTTTCTACCAAATGTCCAAACCCTGACTTACGCCTTTCATGTTTTTACCGTTTTAGTTAATGTTTGTTTATTTATTAGTCCTAGATGGTTTCAAACTCACTTATGGCCAGAATCAAGGCCATTTTGGTTCAAAGGGCACGATTTAATCAAAACCGCAAAGTGATTTGTAGTTCTATTCGAATGCAGATTTAAGCAAGCATTGCTGAATTTAATGATAAGGAAAAAGGAAAAAAAACCTAAGGCGCAAGTTAACACGATGTAACCAGAAGTCAAAAGCCGGCTATCAACTCGATTTTACTTTGCCTCCATTACCCCGTCAGGCATCTTGCGGCAGGTTAAACCTCCAGCACGCGTTTGATAAGTTCCATTTAGGAAGTGTGTGAGCCATGCGGGTGCTGAAAGGCCTGCACACACACTCCATTTTTCATCATTAACGACCTTCACTGAGAGCCGAGTCAGGAGGGTGAGGGAGAGCGGGACAGACGCTTGCGGGGTGCCCAATTAAGGTCTGCAGGGAGAGGCGGGCGGGCGGACTCCGCTGCCGTGTGGTAAACAGCGGTCACGAGTTAATCTGCCGGCCTGCCATGGCTAATGAACGGCCTGACACTTCATCATTCACGCGGGCAAACAGCGGCATGGAAGAAGTCTATAAAAGGATGAGGGTGGAACGTGGAAAAGTCGAAAACGACACTTCCTGAAAACTTGTCGCGCGACGGCCGTGGTTCTGTGTGTGCGTGTGTGTGTGTATGAGTGTGTGAGGGTGGGCGGGCGAGCGAGTGAGAGAACACTTCCAAAGATGGGAGGGAGGGAGCTGGCAGTGTGTCGCAGGACTCTGGATTTCATATCCACACAAATGATTCAGCCTGCGCTTTATAAACATCTCTCTGTAAAAACCCTTTCCCAATGCCTCTCAGGTCTTTATCCTGTGTGTCTGTGCTACAGCACATCTTCCCAGAACATCATCTCCAGTCAGCTAAGCTTTCGGGGGGGGACGCGGGGAGGCGGGGTGATCTGTAATGCACCGCATTCTTCAAAAGTACGACAAAGCCCTGAAGTATGTTGAACGTCTCGTTCCTGCTTGAGAGATCAAGGATGAGAAAGTCAGAGAGGCACTTCCTTTACCACGCATATGTTGCTGATGACCACCCAGCTAACAAGATACGTTTCTCACCACGTTTCCACAGTGCTATGGCAACGTTATTGCTGTAATATCAGGGTAGGGCCGGGAGAATGTTATTGTTTAGCCGGATAATGAACGGTATTAAAAACAAAAGAGTGAGCACAGTAAAATTATCAGTGCACGTCTCTGCCCTTTTGGAGGGATCTGAACGACATAATTATCTCAACATCACAGGAAAATGAGTGAGGGTACACAATTTGTAGAGTACTTTAGAGCATTACAGACAATTAATCTGTCTGCAGGTCTAGACAAAAGTGATGGATTGACTTGGAGAGGATAACAGTCCATTCTACACAAAACTGTTTGCATTGTTTCAGGGGGATGAAAGCAACAGAGCGTGACCTCTGCACGACCTCTCTACCGTAGTGCTGAAGCCACACCACACCCTTTAATTTAGCACGCTTCATCAAAAGCTCCGCGGCCGAGGAGGTCAGTAGGGCTTGCTCTTGAGTTCTTATTACTTATCTACAGGGACTTAAGTGTGAATACATGCCGCTCAGAGTGATGGATACAGAGACGCCAGACTACGTGTAAGTGTGTAATGCTTCCTCAAGAAACCCCACTGTCATATTTCAGCTTCCTGTTGCAGCGGCTTTACAAGTTTTATTACAAATAGCATGTGACGCAGCAGAATGTTACTAATGACTGTAAACAGCACCACCAGCTCCGTGCATTCATCTCGATTCAAAAATTTCCCAGACTCATCCATTTGGAGAGTAATGAATTAATCCGCACCAGAAACAGAAAGACGTTTGGCAGGCCATTCTAGCCTGTGGTTTGCTGAGATACAATTCTCTGAGCCTCGCACCCAAACAAACAGAATTACGGCACTTGATGCAGCCTGCAGAGTGCTTATTCATGGGGACTTTGACCATACAGAGTGGAAAAAAATCTCTCCCGGAAGGCAAACCCCCCCCGAGGTTCCTCGGAGTCACTGGAGAATCGTAGCCAGCTGATCCTCGGGGTTTTCGGCTCGGACTGGCACAAACGGCAGAGGAATGCTGGACATGCGGAGTGCGCTCTCAGCCCCCAAGATGGAAGAGCTGAGAGCCCCCGCTGCGAAACAGCCTCCCGGGGATTACACATCAAGACCAAACCGTTAATCAGGCCGAGCATCAAACGCACGCTTTACCGCCGGCACCCGCACCAAAGCGCCCCCTCTCGCCCACTGCCTGGAAACGCCTGTTGCTCCCGTGCCGATTATGTAACGATGCAAGGGAAAAATGTCACGTTTTCAAAGCGAATTATACGTCCGGCCAACGCATGGTGTCTCTTAAAAAAAAAAGACAAACTGCAAAAAGGTAAAACGGGAAAAGCAGGTGGGAGAGAAAGGGAGGTAGAAGATGAAGAAGAGTAAAAAAAAGGAGAATGAAGACAATTAGTCTGAAGAACTCCTCCACTTCCATTATTTATATGCTTGAGACTGAGGCTTCCATTAGTCATTTTGTTTATTCAGTCATTTGTCTGAAGCTGGTGCGGGCCATGACCCCAAAATGGAGAGCTGTGAGATGCCCCCGGGGGACCCCCAAATCTCAGAGTTGCATTAGCCCCACCCTTGCCCTTAAGAGGAATGCCATTCGTCTGTGAAACTACCACAAACATAAAATCAGCCTTCTTTTTCAAGCCACAGATGTTAATTTGATCAACTGCACAAGCTCTGTGCCAGAGAGATTGTCACATTAAAATTCTGCGTCTGCCGCAATTACAAATACATATATAAATAAACAATGATCAAAAACCCAGAAAGTTAATAAAAAAAAAATCAGAAAACACAACAAAGTGTCCAGGGCTGACTAAGTACACCCAGCGCAGTGCTTGGAGAGCGGAATCAGGCGAAAACGTTTTCGCTGGCAGAGTCGAGATGACCTCAAGTTTTAAATGCATCGCAGATGGGGCATCCCACAGCCAAGCACAAACGACACAAATAAATAAATAGGAAAAAATAATAAGGTACGCTGGAAACCTCAGAATAAAATCCACATAATGATTTTTTATCCGAGAGGAATCCGCGGCAGGCCCGCTTGCGCATGAAGTCAGCGGACAGCGAGCCGGGCTGCGGTCAGGTGGTGGGATTGTTGGGAAGCCATCTTTCTGAGCCTAATACGCGCTGGAGCCGCCAAGCAGAGATACGAGGAAACGCGCCGGAGAATAAGCTAACGGCGCAGGATGGAAACGCAACTGGCAGGCGCTACGGTGACGCTCCGCTGAATGTTTGCACAAACCGGGTCCACATGCTTATTACAGTAATAACATGTACTTACGGCCTGACATATTGACAAACTGTTGCAGTGAGGTGCCGTTGAGTGAGCGCTCGGGTCTTGAGGTTCGGTGCTCAGTGCCCTTGGAGGACCTTTAGGAGTCATTGTACGCTTCCTGTTACTCATTCTTCAGGAGTAAAACATGACTGACTCACCCAGACTCTTAGCATCCAATGTCCAAACCTGTATTCTTGTGCAGTCGATGCAAGATAGAAAGTGGGATATTTCTTAGCCTGTGATCAGAGTTCATCAGTATTGTCTTTGTGACCTAACTCTAGGGTCAGATGCAGACAAAACAGGCCTAACTGCTGTACTACAGCAGTGAGGAGCTTATGCAGTGAATATTTTTTTAGCATGTGGGAGTTCATTGTCCAAGAAATGTTTTTTTTTTTTTAGAGCGTTTTGTGTTTCCCCTCAGCAACATGCATCAGAATAGTGTGAGAGAACTGGTAATCATTCGGCTTTGCCCGATAACACAGAGGGATTAAAGATAATTCAGTCACAGAAGACTTTCAACCACAGCACGTGCATGGTGGAATTTTAAGCCAAGTGAACTCAAAACATTATCAGTCACATGACAGAGCAGCGTCAGTCACATGACAGAACATCCACACTGCACAGAGGGGGCTTCTCCAAAGACCTCAAGGAGCTGCCTAAAGGGGACCTAATAGGCATGGACTTCCCCCAACAGATTTTTAGCATGGCCTCCATTCCCTTTGTAAAATAAGACAGGCCTTGGGCACAAGCGGACAGAAAAGTGGCGGCTCTGAGAGGCACTCCGCTGGGATGCCCCATGGCTCCCCCACTTCAAAGCGGAAAGGCATTAAGCCTCTCCCTGTGCAAGCTCAGCCGCCAAAGCCTTTAAACTGAGGAGGGGTGGAGAGCGGAGACACTGCTGAAAGAGAGAGACAGAGAAGAAACAGGAGTGCAGAGGTCGCCTTTGGGGAGCCCACCTCAGATCTACGATGCGTCTCCACCACCTCGGGCTATGTAGATATGGCCGCCCAAGGACAAAAAAAAAAACTTTCGCAAATATGCAGGCAGGTCACTGCGGGAAATTCATGCAAGACAGAGAGCAGACACTGCCAGCCACTCTCATAATTACACAAGGACTTCAGAATGCAGCTAAGCGAAGACCCAAGGTCCAGACAACTCCCCGACATTGCAGATTCTTTTGTTGCTCAAGGCTTGGAACGGCTCGACTGAGAGCTAGAATCCCTTGTTTTCTATTTTTTTCCCAAATCGTATGTTTTGTTCCACAAAACAAAGGTTGGAACTGGGCATGCTGAGTCATCTGTCATTTCAAACAGAGAGAGAGATAAAGAGAACCAACGCAATGGCGTAACGTGTTTAAGCAAACAGTTTTCCAAGACGTCTACAATTAACTGGAGTTCCAATGTCGTAACACAGTGTCATGCTGACTCCCAAGGCCTCACTGGGGGTATACGTGGAAACCTCATTCCAGGACAGTGGCACACAATTAACCAGTCATTCCCTCCAAACTATTTTTTCCCCGCTCACCCGGCAATCTGGCTGGCCCCAAATTATGCCGCTAATAACAGTCCATTAGGTGTCTTTTATTGGTGCACGGGTAAACCGTCGCAGATGTGGGATGCCACACTGCAGCCAGGCCCATAGACTCCACGCTGGAGGCCGTGCTAAGGTGGAGAGGCTGTCACTAAGTGGATTAAACTGGTTCCAGTTTAGCATGACAAGGCTTTAGCTAGAGCAACTGCGGGGCGATTACAGCCTTTTTCCGTGTAATACAGACGGGCACAGGGGCGAGAAACAAAGCGTGCTGTTTACGTTCCTTACAGCAGACAAAAGGCGTCGGCTGGGGAATCTCGTTATCGTTCCCATTAAGCGCTGCTGCACCGACAACTCAACTTCGACGCACTAAACGCTCTCCGAGGCCCCGAGGAGCCCGATGCTAAACTGCGAGCTCTTTGTAATGTTCGCGTTCGCTTTCTTCTTCCCCTCTTATTCCTCATAAAGGAGGCATTAACGTCAGCGTGCTCCTGGCGGTCCTGTCTCACAGCGCCTCGGTCTAAATATAGCAGGGGCATTAGAATAAGATGGAGGCCACCACCACCGGAGCCTCCTGCTCCCCACCGATAGAACAACAAAAGAGGAGAAAGTGCTCGTTTGTGTGAAAGCCCCCCCCGCCAAATACACCCCCAAAAAAGAAAGGATTGTTCTGTCCTTGACTTTTGAATTCCAAGAATTGGGCTACCTGGGAGAAATGGAACTGGGTTCGGAGCTAGAGGTTCGGACTGCAGGATCGAGTCTGTCTGAAATGCAGATCGTATTCAGAGCATTCTATATCTATTCTTCAATAAATCACTTGCAAACTCAACACAGGAAAGCGTCTGCTAACATATAAATGAAAGGCATCAAAGTTCAAATAAACTACAGTGGGCGTTTAACCCCTCAGGAGATCACAGCCAAAATAACCCGGGTTCTCACACCTGTCTACTTCTTGCTTGGAAAAACAAGGAAATCATCTCCAAGAAACCTAGTAGCAGCGCAAAGTGAATCTCTTACAAGACAATATGTCTTCCATCATATTATTGGAATATGTACAAAGTCCGTCTGATTTAGACTTCAGAAGTTCAGTTGTTGATGCTTAACACTGACTACATTGTGAGGTGAAATGAAGTCGAGCAGACATGCCCCTCCCCACCCAGCAGAGCCTGTGTGGTTTAAGGACAGCTAATCCTGCTGAGAGAGAATCACAGCCAAAACACACTGCAACACTCTCATACTCTAAAGCTCGAACACACACTGCAACCCTCTCATACTCTAAAGCTCGAACACATATTATAACACTCTCATACTCTAAAGCTCGAACACATATTATAACACTCTCATACTCTAAAGCTCGAACACATATTATAACACTCTCATACTCTAAAGCTCGAACACATATTATAACACTCTCATACTCTAAAGCTCGAACACATATTATAACACTCTCATACTCTAAAGCTCGAACACATACTATAACACTCTCATACTCTAAAGCTCGAACACATATTATAACACTCTCATACTCTAAAGCTCGAACACATATTATAACACTCTCATACTCTAAAGCTCGAACACATACTATAACACTCTCATACTCTAAAGCTCTAACACATATTATAACACTCTCATATTCTAAAGCTCTAACACACACTGTAACGCTCTCATACTGTGCAGCTTTAACACACTGTAACGCTCTCTCTGTGCTGAACAATCATTGGGTTCATGCCATTCAATGGAACGGACAGAACAATCAGACACAAATTCACGGAGGGGGGTGGGGGGGGGTTCATGCAGGCAATTAATCAAACTGTCATGACACAGGTCCTTGAGTCAAGCACAAATGACACATTTTAGATTCCTACACAGTATTGTTTAATTTCAGTGACCACCAAAGTATTGAAAAAAATGTGATGCCCATTCAAGGTGATTGCTGGAAACTGAAGGTCAACTCTGTGGTGGTTAGACTGAATATGACCCCTACAACACACCTCCTAAGAGCCCATGCTTGAATGAATACTGTGAGTGAGGTAAGACTATTATTGAAGAGTATTTTAAGTGAGGTATGATGAGGATGAAAATGCCCTTAAAATGGATAGACTGTTTAGGATGAATGAATTGGAGCCAAAGGCCAATATATCTTTTCACTCCTAAACAGTGTTTTAACTGAAATCTTGGTCTCACTAAATTCCCTAATTGTCTTTTGTCATCTTTCTGCTTTACGGTGTTTTGCTTTTGCCGGCCCTGCAATTGCACCAATTCAAATCATTTTCTCTTCGGCTGTTTACCATGGCTTGAGAAAGACCAACAGGAGCCGACTTCCTGGCTTACGGTACCGATTTCTCTGGTCCGTGTTACCCCCAGGAACAATTAAACACTGAGCGCTAACCAAAAGCGAATTTGGCAGAGGTGCTTCCGTTCAAGGAAGAGAATCCATGTTGTATTAAACACAGTGCTGCTGTAAAGAGATTTGCACAGTGTGGCCGCTGTAATGAGAACAAGGGCTGCGTAATGAAATAAATACAGGCCCTGTCTCTCTGTGTCAGAGGCGCCCATGAGTTTTCTGGTGTTTCAGGGCAGGAGGCCTCGCTGCGGTGCCTTGCGGGATGGCTCATCTCGAACACGGAGGGCAGGACTGTGTGGTGGGAGATAATGAGCAAACACAAGTGGGTCATCTTGATCCCCCCTGAGGGGGCTACTGTGTAAGAGAGCGGGCGAGTGGGGGGGGGGGGGGGGGGGGGAGTTGGGGGGTAAAGGGGGCGTTTGTGTAAAGTGAAGCCAGAGGACTCTGCAGCAGCTGGGGTGGGGATTCCGATTTTACTCACCAGCATGGCCGTACATGACCTCATTATGACTTCACATTATTCATTTGCCCGGCAGATGTCCTATCTAGCTTGTGCTTTTACCATATTATCCGTTTATACAGTGATGCATGCTGGCTGCACCATTTCAGGTCAAGTGCTTTTCGCCAGGGGCAGTGTCCGAGCTGATATTCAAACCCGCAACCTTTTGGTTACAAGCCCAGATACACAACCACTACACCACATGGCTGCCCAGGCTAAAAAGTCTTGCTAAGTCCCTGTGCTTATCCAGTGTTACAGAGGACCAGAGGATGAGACAGGGGAATACAGAGGATACCAGAACATCAGGGATGCGTTAACTTCCACGGCAAATCGGCCACACGTGCGGGGCAGTAAATAGCTATCAGCACTAACATGCAGGCTAATGCAGGAGTCTGTCAGTGTGTATACGAGCATATGAGAGCATTGCAGATATACACTGCTAAGCAAAACTTCAAACCCAGACAAAGAACAGACCCAGCTGGGGAAAGCCATCTTGGAGTGGCTTTAAGAAAAATTGAATCCATACATCACGGTCATGTTTCAGAAAAAGCCTTCTGTAAATGCGAATTTTCCCAACACCTGTGAGCTACCTCTTAATGAGCTGAGAAGGCAGACACGGGGAGGGACTAGAGGGAGCTCGAGGGGGGGCTAACATGGATCTCTTATCTCCAAAATGAATCTACTCAATTAACATTTTCTTCAGCGTCGCACTGGGAACAATTTGCTCAGCCGCAGGTATATCTATCTGCGTGTCGGATGCTAATATAGTTAATTAGTCATCTTCAATGGCAGGGAACATTCTGGATTAATAAACAGTCATTAGAGAACAGAATAACCAGGTGCCTGAGCTGTAACATAAATTTAGTAATTTAAGTTCTGGGCAATTTGAATAATTACCACCAGGACCATAGGGTGTGTCTCACAAAAATGCTGGATTGAACTTGAATGTATATTTTCAAATAGTATTAATTCATGATGATGGAAACCTCTCTGAATGCTTCCATGCAAATCAGCCATAATGCTACCCTTTCTCAGCTACATTTTTTTTTTTAGCAGGAAAACATTGTTTGTAAAACACTGACAACGTCCAACATTGTTTTCGTTTCTGTGGTTCTTAAGCATCGCTAAACGGTCCTGTATTTGCAGGAGATCGGGCGGAAAGCAAACATGTCGGCATGCGCGCAAATCCACAACGACAATAACGCATTTGTGTGCGAGTACGGCGATTCAGCACTTTGTGATGAACAAATGCACGGATATAACAGCGTCTCTTATGCGGGCACTAAATTGAATCCAGACCGGTGACAGTGATGGAAAAGCAGGGCTGTTGTTAGGGAAACATTGCTGGGGGGGGGGCACTGTCGGAGGGGGATTGGGGGGGGCCGTTGTGCGATGACTGCCTGAATCAAATCTGCGTTCTCCATTGTCACCGCTTCACTTCCTGCTGTCACAATAGGACAGAGCGCCTCCGAGGAGCACTGCTACTCCATGACTTGCACAAACAGAGCCGTCGGGGTTACAGAGGCGCGTGGGGAGCTCTCCGAGAGCGCTGACAGGATCAGAGAGGAAACAGTATTCACCAGGAAGACCTGCTTTCCAGCTCCCTGAACATCAGTTCTCTTATCGCACACACGGCTGATAGAGAAATCAAAGAGTCAAGGACATTTGCCTTTTCAGTATTTTTGTTCTAACGCGCATCCCAACCTGGCCTGACATTCGCCTGGGTGTTATGTACTGTATGTGGTGCTGTCCTGCATACATACATGCACAAAGGACACCACACTGCAAAATAAAATATTTAGAGGACATTTAGCCTGAATGGCGTTCATAGGCAGCCACAATACATCATTGGGTCTGGGCAGACATAAATAATCAGCAGTGAATCTAAGAGGAATTCTGTGGCGAGGAGAGGCTGACTTCAATTTGCAGCCTCATTTCTCACTGTTTGACATGCTGAGATGATCTAAACAGCCATGCCAGGCTAACTAATGCCCCTATAGGCAATCCAGGAATCCAGAAATGGGGTTTGTCCTTAACGCTGCACGACGAGCGCATTTTCCCCCACATCACAGGTGGACTGCACAGAGAGCACAGGTCCCTTTTTCCTCGGCAAAGCAGAGAGACCTTTTTTTTTCTGTTGAGCTGCCTGGGCTTCATCTATGCATGAGCTTTCCACACAAAGCCCCTACACACCCCGCCTCCCACCTGGAAAGAGTACTCAGCACGCTTTTAACCACACAATATTCTCCTTTCACCGAAACCATGCATTATCAATGGGATATCAGCCCACTCCCCGCGCGGCCAGGGAACACGTCCAAGTTTGAGAAGATAAATGCACGGTTAACGGACCCTGAAATATGGGGAGTGCTGATAAGCAGCGTTTTTTTTTTTTTTTTTTACTGCTCGTGAGCGGATAGGTCTGTACGTTCAGCGGAGCATCCTCAGCAGATTCGGCCAGGCTGTGCCTGCAGGGCGGCAGCTGGCCCAGTCATGTGACTCAGGCATCCCCCCCCGCAGGGGGGGGGGGGGGGGGGCTGTGTTCCAGACAGTGGCGTGTAATTGCTTTCCTACCCCCCACCTCCCCCCACCCCCAGCTCTGTAGGAATGTGCCAAACCCTCGTCATTAACATTCATGAGCTGGTGGATCTCCATACCACAGCAGCCCGGGCTCACCGATCTCTGCTGCTGCCCACGTCCGCACAGAATCCAGCACATGGTTCTGAGAGGCGGGAAAACCACAGGCCTGTACCCAGTGTACTCCAGTACTGACCTGCGCAGACATCTGTCCCTCCTGACCGTGTCTGCGCAGATGCCCATCCCTCCTGAACTCGCCTGTGCAGACAGCTGTCCCTCCTCTCCTTTTCTGCGCAGACTCTGTAACTCTACATGGCACTAAGAGCAAGTGAACCACAATTCGATACTGTTTTTTTTTTTTTGTCCTGGACCTCGCCTGCACAGATTCTGTCCTCTTCTAGCCTAGTCTCTGCAGATATCGTTATTCATCTGCCTAGCAGACCCCCTCATTCAGAGTGACTTTGCAAGCAAGCATTTTACCCATCTCTACAGCTGAATGCGCAATGCCACGAACGAGGTGAAGCACTGGGCTGTGGAAAACAAAAACACAGCCAGTAGAGCAGCCTGTATGCCACACACTCCGTAGCACAGACACATACCACAGCCAGACTGAATACTGACAGGCACTGAGGACTAGATATGAGCGCCAGCAACCTCTCTTACTGCACACTGGGATGTGCTTTTGTCCTGGGAGGAGATAAGACTGCTTTGCCATTTATTCAGTATAATACATCACCATTCAGCACCAACAGTGCATACTACTTCATTCACTCAACACACGCTCTTACATACAGCAACTCACGAATTTACATAAGCCTTTATATCATTATATCCCTGTGTCACACTGAAGATTTACTGAATAAATAAGCCTTACCTTACTGTTCTGATTACAGTATTAGTTCCACAGCCACTCCTACCCAATTCTTTCTAATACTGCTATGCAGTCATTCTGATCAATTCAATTTTATTACATTTATATACATCAATAACATTTATGCAGTGTATGTCTTAGCAAAATTTGCAGGCGCACTAAAAAAAAGTTTCTAAGTTGCAGTTTGGATGATGTGAAAAGTAGGATACAAGGGTTATGTAACCCTTAGCCCAGAAAAGACATCTTGTATGCCGTCAAAAATGTTTTCTCTAGGCGGAGTCTTTGAGAGCAGAGACATCTTTACAAAGGAAAATAACTGTCAAAATCACCCTGAAAACAGGACCGATCCACCCAGCACAATGCAAGTGACAGGTTTTTATGATTTTTGCTTTGACTATGAACACAGCCTTGGCTATTCTGATCTCCACACTGCCTCTGTCTGCCAGACTCCCTCTGTCTCTCTCTCTGGTGGTCCTTACCTGCTTGGCCGACTGGTCCCCCTTGTAGTGCATGCTGGGACTGGCAGTAGGGGTGCCGGGGGCACTCTGGCTTCCCCGGGTAAATAGCGAGCGCACCATCTCCAGCCACTTCATCCTGACCCGGCCACGCCCAGCGGTTAGCACCTGACCGTCTCCACCCCCAGAGTAGCCTGGCGGTAATTACGCCCCCGGTGACCCCGTGCGTCTGCAGAAGCGCTGCGCCCGGAGAGCTGCAGCCCAAAGCACGTCTATCCCCAGGTTATCCCCACAGCTGCTCCTCTGGAGGGCTGGATGGAGCGGGGAGAGTGCCGGACGACCGCGACCGCCACGGGTGCTTCCAACACTTTCACTCTGTTCGGCTCCACCGACGCAGACACCAGCCAAGTGACACTCAATCCCCACACACACACACACACACCATCTGCCGGATTGCCGCCGCCCCCCCCCCCCCCCGGTCGACCTGCTTCTCTATCCCCTATCAGCCCCCCCCCCCCCATAGAGACTCCAGAGAGTCCCACTACACAACCGAGCGCAGCCAGCCAGCCAATGGAGGACGGCTGTATGAGCAGCTTGGAGGGACTGCCTCGGGCTGGGGGAGGTGGGTTTCCCGGGCGGAGGGGCAGGTGGAGCGGGACAGGAGGGGGAAATGGGATCTGATGGCCGCCGCAGCTGATCAGACTCACGCAGGCTGCGCTAGCGGGTCGTGCGGCGCCAGCTCATTAGCCGTTCATACACAGGCTGAGCTCAGCAGGGTGAGCAACTGTGCTAATGCGAGCCTCTTATTCGCCCCCCTTTCTCCCTCAGTGCGCACCCTGATCTCACGCACCCTCTCCTTTAAAGCAGCTTACGCAGCCTCTCGCACAACAGAGCGCTGCATGCTAACAGTGATCCAACGGATGCGAGGTCAGAGGTGCTGTCCTGCAAGCATGTCGCACTAAGGACCGGGCACCTGTAGGAGACACCAAAGCCAATGGGATGTTGTTCAAGGGTGTGTGCTGGTATCCATGGATACCCCCTTCCCCTCCTGTAGCGTGCAGCCCAGCATCAATTAAACACTGTCACGGTGCATCTCATCAAGCACGTTCTGTCACTGCATGCCTTCACAGTGAGAGGGACACAGGCTGCAGCCAACGCCCTACCACCTTTCTCACAAACACACGGCACAGTGCACCTCACTGTAGCCTAACCTGTGTGCGTGTATGCGTGTGTGCGTGTGTGTGTGCGTGCGTGTGCGTGTGTGTGTGTGTGTGTGTGTGTGTGCATTAAACACACAGCTAGTGCGAACCCTATAGGTTGCGAAGTGGGTAGGCTGCAGAGGCTTGACTTATAATGACTTATATAGCTTGACTATAATCTTACTATAATGTGGTGCTGATCAGCAACACGCCTCACTGTTGGGCACCCTGCTGTGTGCTTTAATTTAACCATAAAGCACACTGCATTCAAGCTATTCTGCGTTCAGAGGAAGAACTCAAAACAGGTGCAGATGGCGAGGAATATTCGCTGATTTTCGAGAACGTCGGTGTCTCAGCGACACTTTAGTGTAGACCTAAGCACAATCCCCCATAATCCATTTGTCACTGACGGGCTGCGGGACTAAGGGTGCACACGCTGACAAAAAACATGATGTATGGAAATTGGGAGGATGTCCCACCCAATGGAGATTAATGCAGTAATTTTAGCACGCGCCGCAGTTGGACAGGCATGGCTGAGCCGACATCTCTACAGCAGGTGTCACTGTGACATGCTCAGTACCTCAGAGACCCGGGGCACAACGGCGAAGGAATTCCTTAACCCCCCCCCTCCCCTCCATCATTATAAACTACATGCTCTCAATACACACTAGCACACGCAATAGCAGTTAGGGCAATGAGCTCATCACTTGAAGCTGATAGGTTTGAAGTCCTTTGAAGACTCTCCTTGTAAACCCTACACATTCTACTGAAATACTAAATAATAATAAAAAAATGCCCAGAATATAGAATATTAGTAATCTCCCCTTCTAAACATCCTCATTCGACTAAAGCCAAATGCCCTAATAAAGAGCGCCATCTGTGGCCATGTGCTGTTGTCATGGAGATTCTGATGCAGGCTTAACACACACATATATATATATACATATATACATATATATATATATATATATATATGTGCATTTTTTATCAGTTTCACAATGTGTTCTGTCATATGGTTCCATGCAATCAAATCTGGAAATCTCAGCACAATCGGTCTTTTGTGAGTGCTGGCTACTGCCCTTGGAAAAATACAAGAGTTGTGAAAAGAAAATTACATGTTGTGCAACACATCTCTGAAATAAACTGGAACACAAAATAAAATTGACTAATTTTGGAGGCTTGCCAAGGAAGATAATGAAAGCTGACATTTTCCCTTCAGAATGACTGGGACAGCCAGCAGCTTCGCCTTGGGGAAACATCAGATATCTCAGCATGAGCCGAGTCCCCATCCTTTTTATTAAAACAGTAAAGACACAAAACACTTTCAGTGCTGGATAATACATAACGTGTCACGCTGGCCGTGCTTTTCTCCTCTTCCGTATGGACTAATCGCAAAATTACTCTCTAAGGACTATCGGCTCAATGTTGCACTCATATGAACGCAATTAAGCTTGATACAGATACAGTATTTATTTTTCCTCAACAGATCAAAACCTGAAAAACTGACATTTATGCTTACGGTTCCCGCCACTCATGGCTGTGAATCAAACATTTTAAGTGCTTGTTACGTACCAGAAACAAATGAAAATAAAGGCGCTACACTGACTTTTGATCCTAATAAGAATGGCGTCAGTGCTGCAGTACATGCTACAAAAATGTAAAAGAAAAAAGGCAATAATGCATTGGGGATCTTCTATTCAAACAACATGCTGATTCAACAATCAGAACTACCAATGACGACCTGTCCTTTCACAGGTTTCAAGGGGACAGGTAACAGGTATCACATGACTGATCCTCAGCACCAATTACTCGGCTCACTCTCATCAGCACCTGCTTGCAGGCTGATCATTGGTCGGCTGCAGGCTGCACCAGGCTCTGTTGGATCTGTTCTCGAGCTCTCAGATCCCAGAGGAGGCCGTAGCCGCGGACCATATGGGCTGTTGTGCCTCTGGTCTGGACAGCGTGTGCAGAGCGGTTCCCGGGGATCAGGTTCTGAAGCTCCTCCGCGTTTCAGCACTTGTTTCTCGGCAAAGGGTTGATTGAGAGGAACACTTTCATCCGGCTCCAGATGGCCGCAGAAAATCAAGGGGGGTTGTTAATGCCTCCTCATGAGAAAGCCATTAAAAATAAATACGGTTATGCTTTTTAATACAAACCAGGGCTCGCGCTGCATAGCCGGATTGGCATCCCAGTCGAAACAAAGCGTTACCACCTTTGTGAAAGGAGGCTTTCTCTAGTCAAGTCTTGTCTGGAAGACCTTGACTGAGTACCTGCAGGAATGCATGGAAATAAATGTAAATGCCGCTTCTACCCCAACATCTGTGCACAAAAGCGTGGTGCGTAATCAAGAATAACAAACCTCGCTGATTCAAACTAGTTTGATGGAGTGCGGCTGATTCAAGTTGGGCCAAATCCGAGTGTGGTAACGGCTTCATTCATTCCACAGCGGCAAACTTGACAGATGTCTCCTCCTGGAAATCGTTGTAATTTTAGGTGCATCAGTGGAGTGGAGGATATGCATCAGCCACAAACCCGATGACATCACTCAAACGGCCCATTCATTCAACTGGTGCCTTGATCAGAGGAAGGAGGACAACCCAGAGTTTGGCCATCCAAACCAACAAAAGGATCCCAGACAGCAGCAATGTTGGTAGACCCTCCTGCAAGGATGGAGGAAACTGAACATACTGCATATAGCTTCACAAAGCCATGGCCACATCTAAGTTATTGAACTTGAATCCCACTCAAAAGCGAAAAGCCATGGAGGCTTGTTGTGACATCACAATGACTTGTCTTCCTGGACTCCTGAGGTTCGTGAGAAGGCTCTGATGGCGAAAGGATGCAATATAACAAGGACATCCAACCATTTGATCTTCTGTTTGATCTCTGAGGCTTTTCATTATTCCTTTCTGGGGGGAGCTGCTCTGCATTGTCCCTGTCCTTGGTTGAGCTGAGTGAAGAGTTTGATCTTTAAAGCTTTTTTTATTGGAGCGAAGCATAGTTTTTAATCAGACTCTTTCCAAATGATGATTCTTGGGCTCCTAGTAATCTAACTTCATAATGTTTCAATTAGTTACGCAACAGAGCCACTGATGACAGTGATGATGTTTGTTCCATAAATCAATACCCACTGGCAGGTACTGTAAAACATTGTGAAAATAACAGAGTGTGTTTTACTCACAGGCAAACGACATGGTCTTATTTTCTTTGACAGCAGGGTAATGAGGGGCACCAACATGCTTTCAGATTACAATACGCCAGACTCCCGCAAAATGGAAGCCATCCCCATCTCTTTCTGGCAGTGTGTCTCGCTTCAACGGACACCTTCTTCACTCAGGAAGGAACCCATGAAAATATTCCATTATAGGGGCTCAGCTTGCCAAAGCCCCCCTGTTTCGGGCTGACAAGGGTGCCTTAATTCAAATGTCAGAAAGCGTGTGGAAGTCCAGGCGAGTTATGACAAACATACCTCCATTTAATTACAGCAAATCCCAACTTCAATATGCAGTTCTTACACCGCTCTGTGACAGGTTGTTTGCAAGTAAAGCAACGCGCATGTGTTTAACTGAACAATGAAATCTAACGGTGACTTTGGTTCCCAGATACTATCACATCATGTAGAAAACCACACGTTATGGGGTTATTGCTGTGATAAAAAGAGCTGTAAAATAAAACATGACCTATAGAAAAGGCCTTTTCCGAGCTGTAGGGAAGTGGTGATATTGGAGTGTTTGCTGACACAGGCTCTGCTCTTTTCTCCAGCCAGTGACTGCAGGCCAACAGCACACGTCCAAGGCTGAGTTTTTGTGATGGCTTCGGACACTTACAGATGTGAACGATTATCCCACAAAACGCGCATGACAGAGAGAAATCAGAAAGGCTTAATAAAACTCCAGTTCCAGTGTTGGAATTAATGAAGGCCCTCTCCTAATAGCTGACATTGGACTGAGATTTTTGGAGTTGGACTCCCGGAGGCAAAGGAGGAACAGAGGGGCTAAGAGCAGCCAACTCCCCTGGAATTAAAATAAGTGATTCTTACAAGGACACATGGAGAAAGGCATTCGATCATCACCGCAGCACTATGTTTTTTTGTTTTTACATTCTGAGGGTCAATTTAGTCAATTCATTCAGTTTCTGCAGTTAACAAAAAAATGGAATAAGAGTGAAAATTGGAAAAATTTTATACTTGATACGGTCCGTTACTTGAAGTTAAGGACAACGTTCCATAGCAGTTAGGCTGAATGCCTCTCTATCATGCCAATCAAAGTAATTTAAGCTGCAGCAGGGTATATTTCCACTAGTAATGTAGACAATGCTCATTGGTTAAATGTTGGCTCACAGATACACACATCATTAGATCAATGATCAGTTTGAACCCAGGCACGAGTCCACTACTGATGCATGAGTTTAGTTTTACTTCTCTAGGTATGCATCCAGTCTACAATCCTACAATCTTAGATGAATAAAGTAGTTTCTGTGTGACCATCTGGTGTGGTGCATTATGGGACAGGCTGGAGTTTGGGACACTAACCTGCCTTGTATACTCAGATAAGAGTATTAAAAGGCCAGCTGAGAATTATTTTAACAACCAGAGCCTCTGAATAGCCTGAACCTTCAACGGAAAAGAGGTTGTCTTGTGCTGTTTGTAGTACAGTAAAGATGGGAAAATGCTGTCAAAGAGCAAAATTCCCACAGGTGTAAATAACAGAATTATGCACAATAAAAGTGCTGGAGGGGCATAGCTTTAGTGCATCTCAACATTTTAAACAGCAGTTGTTTTGATTGTCCTCTTAGAGGAGTAATTAGCGCACCAGATAAATGAGGCCAGAAGGAACTTGTCGAAAAACTCCCTTCACAATGTGACTAATGGGTCCATTTTGTTTTTCTTCAGGGGTTGGAAACTTCGCCAAAAATAAACAAAACAAGCCCTTTCACATCAAGGGTAGCCGTGTGTAAAAATAGCGTCGACATAGCAGCGGGGAGGCGCAGCGGTTTACACAGGGGAGGGAGAGTGGAGTAGGGGGACAGGTGTTCTCCAGCACGCCCTGTCAAAGACAATCTCCCATCTGGGTGTGTGCTGGCGTGACATTTAAAAAAGTTAGGGAGGGGTGGGAGGGAAAAACAGACATTCACCCAGGGTGGGAACTTTTACTGTATCGTGGAAACACTCGCCCTGCCAAAACAAATCAGCAAAAAAAAAAAAAAAAAAATTAAAACTCCATTTACACAAATATACAAAAGCACTACTTAACAGGCTTCTTGCTGTTCTCTGTCCATTATTTCAACTTTTTGAGAGCCTTCAATTTGGCTGCACGTATGAGTTTTGGACAGTCAAACCCCAGGTAATGCATCTCATTCATCTCTTGTCTCTGTTTTTGTTGTCCCTGTGCTGAGCATGACATTTTCCCCAATCCGCACCATTAGTGGTGACAACATAATGATGGCAAGACTGGAACAGAGCTTTGACGCTCGTATCCGAGAGCCGTGCCTCTCGGGATCCATGACACTTTGTCAAAGCCATGAACGAAATTACTCCGCTCAAAAGCTCACACTTTATGAGTTTGACAAATATAGCAAGGAGAGCCATCCTTCATTTAGGACGACGGTAATGACCGATACAGTGCAGATCCCTTTTTTCGACTGAGAGTTACGACTGCTTTAGCGTACTTTCTACAAACGTGGAAGGTAGACGTCCCATGAGCTGTGGCTCTAAGTGCACCTGCCTGAAGAGTCGCTTTTAAAATGGGTCTCGGTGTGACCGATGACGCGTCCACCCGGAGTTCCTCCAAACGCAGCGCAAAAGTGTTAATCATCTTCCTGACGATGCAAATTAAAGCAGAGACTTTTGTTTCGCTTCCTTTTGTTCCCTTTGGGCAGGTGCTGTGCAAACGAGGTGGAGGGGGGCGTGATCAAAGAGTTCCGTGTCCATTTTGGTCTCTGCGGCCACTCCCCCCCCAGCCCCCCACCCCCCGTGTTTGCAGAGGAAACGCTGAAACACTAAAAGCCCGCGAAGCGAAACAGATGTTATAGCAGAAAGGGTAACACAAACACAGAAGGGTCAAGCGACAATGGGCCGAGGCACGAGGCTGCGTTATGTACCCAAAACCTCGTGATCGCATTTCGTCCCCCTGCGTTTGATCTTGGGGGCACAAGTTACAGTCGCTCACAGCGCCGTGGAGAGCAGAGAGAAATTCACGTTCCCACAACAAACTGGGCACCGAGTCAATTCAGCAAAAGCACAGGACTCAAACCCGCTGAACTCTGACTGCTCTGTCTTCACAGGGACATGGTAGACTTCAATGATTGCAAGGATCAACATTCCACTGACTTCAAGACATGAAAGCACAGAAAGACTACAGGAAAAAAAGGGTACCACAAACAATTTCATGAAATCAATCATACCATAAACTGAAGAATATGGTACTACGTGTGTAGAGTATGCATGTGCTTGGTTTATGAATGGTTTATGTGGTTCTTAGTCTTTCTTTGATGGTATTTTTGGGAGTTTAGTGTACTTTTTGCATAAAGCTGCAGGTTTTTGTCTCCGACTCTTGAGAGTTATGGAACTCAGTGCGAATGCGTACATCAAACACACAGTGGATTCTGGAGGGAGCTTTTGGGAGAGAACATTTGAGCAAACAAGTCACTCCGCAGATAGGAGAAATAATAGCTCCGTCGCACTCTTAATGACCGGAGAGCGCTTGTTTTAAATTTCGGCATCGCAAAACAGGCAGCTGCCAATTTGTAATGAGGAACAAAAGTGGATGGCGAGCTGTGCATCTGTTGTGGCTTTGGCAGGAACGAGAAGACGGCCTCAAAGAAAACTCCAACCTTTTATAGAAACCGTAAAAAGACCGCACTGGGTGCTGGCAAAACAGTCTGGGCAAACAAAAGTGCTGGCTAAACAGATCAGGACTGAATGGAAACTTACACATTCCTGACGGGACAGCATAGATGCCGTGCCCCAGTCATTCCGCGCCTTTCCTCCCAGAACACTCTTATTGGACAAAATCAGCACCATTGTTTTACTGGACAAAAAGTAGGCTAAAAAAACCCTCCAGAGATTTTTCATAGGTTGTTAGGCCGATCCAGCAACTTCTCCAACAGACCCACCACCTGGGTGTCCTGGACCTTCCCGTAATGATGCTCACAGGGATGCCATACCCTCTGCATTTACGCTCAGGGTCTCGTCCGCAAGGTAACCAAGATATCCAGTACAAGCTAACGAATCCTCATACTGAACTTGACATCACGTATTTACATTATTAACTAGCTCTCTCTCCTTCTTGTTTTTCACTCTCTACAGCTTTCTGTTGTTGTGTTTACAGCTCTCCGCTGTTCTATTTTCACAGATGACTATGGAACAAGTGATAAAGGAAATATCAGCAAAGGATTAGCTGGCAAAAAAATGAACACAATTTCAAGCCGCTTGGATACCATTCTGCAACTCACTCTGATCAATGAGAGAAACATACAACAGCCCACGTAAACATCTGAACACATGGGCTTCCACGCCGGGCTGCAGGCCCAACTGTAGCTTGGCAGTTTGACTGCACGCCTTAGGCGTTGACTCCGCCTCACCCGCAATCCTGTTTCTACCCGAGTTCATGCATCCTTTCTATAAGGGGATTGCACAACCCTATCCCAGTAAAGTCCGGGCACCGTTAAACAATTTTCTTGCTGGCAGCGGAGCCCGGGTCACGCGCGGCGAAGAGAAACCGTGGTGGGCCGAGAACGAAGAGGTCTTGTCTAATCATAGCACGAAACCCAGGGAGCAGAACCCGCTCAGCAGAAATGTGAGTGGCGGCTTCTCCCGGGCAATAGACAGAGCTCTCGGATTATCTGATTGGTTACAGATGTCAGCCTTGACAGCGGGCGCCCAATCAGATTTGTCAAAGCCTCATGTTCCACTTACTCGAGTCACCCGGTGGGCGATAGGGGGATGTGTGTGTGTGTGTGTGTGTGTTGGAGAGGGTGGGTTTACAGTTCTATAAAACAGACTCAGATCGCATGGAGACACAGGAAAGGAGGCAATAAATGGAGGGATGGGAATCCAGGCAGACAGATTGAAAGATGGATTGCGTTATGCATACCAAGGTTTCACAACTTCCTGGATACACCCACCACACTGACTACAGGAGATGATTAGAGCATGACTGCTAATGCCACCCACTGTACTCTGTGTAGCGTACACTATATCCCCTCTCTTTGCCTCTTCATGTGTGGGAAAAAAACAACACAGTATAATTACTGAACATTACACACTGGTCAGATTACAGTTCACACAAAGAATGTTAGAACATTTAAAATGGCCATAGCTGTTCTACCGGCACCTCAATACTAAACATTTCCATCAGGTTAAGATCGTTGTGTTGTGAGTAGCATCAAGACGCCAGCAGGGGCCAGACAACCTCGAACCGTTGGATGTCGCCCTGCCCTGATCCAGAAGTTATGCAGCCATGCTGTGACTTTCCCGCACTGACTGAGTGGGTTGGGTGGGACCACTAGGGATGGGTTATTTTCATTATTGTGCTTGCTCTCTGACGCTGTGTCAGGCAGCCATTATAATTTACTGATGTTAGTGCCTTTGAGTGCGTCCTACCTTCTCTTTTCAGTCAATGCACTGGTGTTCTCTACAAATCAGAGCAGGCTATTTTTAAACTGCATATATGTCTCAGTGGATGTCTTTTAGAGTTAGGGTTTGGGTTAGCGTTAGGGTAATATTTTCAGAAAGCTTTCTCAGTTTACATATTTCACTTACTCATGGTTCAGGTTTGTGTCATATGCTCTTGACTGATATTGCACCTTCTTATTATGAAGGCTGCACTGAAGCCAATGGGGGTATTACCACAAAATCCCACCTTCGACTGCTACACACAGCGAAGAGAGCAAATTCCCACACAACTGTTTGTTTTTTCATGTAAACCAACACGGTTCAGCAGAGTCTGTGGAGACATAATGTTCCGTCTAAAGCCACACAGCAGAATAACAGAGACATTAAGGTCTTCTTACCATTCGACACGGTACAATCTCTAAATCAGAAGTTGCTTACGTAATGTTTTTTATATTTTTATTTTTTTCTTAACACTTCTATAACTATTTAACTGGCCCTCCCTGGCAACTGTTTTCTGCTTTTGAGACACTTAGCATAAGGGCTGAGTATCTGTCATTGTACACGCAAGGCCCAAAACAAATATTAATATTGCTAAATTGTCATCACAACGTAAATGAGTGCAGTATCACTTTCAGGGCTCTTATTTATGGAGACCACCTGAGAGAGCAAAAGGGACACCTCGACGAGGGTCCCGGGGTTTACGACACAGACCACCAACGCGATTAGACCCGCCGACCCGCTCCTTCCCCTCACCACAGAAAGAGAGGCGCGGCCCCTCCACTCATACAACATTCATCATTCCCCGTCTCCAGCCTATTTAGGGGACGGCGCACTGTCTGGTCTCCACAGCGAGTTACAGTAAGAGGCAGGCCGAGGTGCCAAGCCAAGAAGAGGGTGAGTCAACATCCACAGATGTGAGTTATTTTAACGGCCTTCCTCTCTAGGAGGAGGGCTGCGGTTTCTTTCAAATACGCCGTCTACGTTTGTTGGGCATGAAAACCGCAGAGTGGGGTCATGAGCAAAAATGTTTACAATTTGGGTCAAACGTGGCGGTCTTAAAGAAAGGACACCTGGCGGAACTGGTAACTTCCAGATGCCATCCTATAAAGAGGTGTTTACAGTAGCTTCTATGACCTGTGCGGTCAGTTCTCTTTGAAATCGGGGGACATCTGATTCCCAGCCCTGACTGACTGAGCTGTGTCTGTTTGCAATCTACTTCAGATTACAGTTAGCTGCTCCAAGCGGTGCCCTGGTCCTCAGTCTTGAAACGTTCTACATCTGTAGGCATTGTGTGAAGCCCTAATCAAAACAGAAAGCCCTCATGGTTGATGGTGCATGGACAAAGAAGTGAAAGACACAGCTCAAATCTAGCTGGCACCAAAGGCCTTTAGCTTGTTGATGGTGAGGGTGAGATGACCCACACAGTAAGGTATCTGCTCTTTCAGAGGGCCTCTCAGGTAGCACAGGTGAGTGTTGGGTGACTTAGCGTGAACCCACAGAGACCCTTAATAGTCTTTGCTTCCATCTACCACCCAATGCACTCTGCCCTTGCCTTTCTGTAATGGTATGTGTGGCCAGCTGCTACTTTTAGCTTCTCATACAACATTACGGGTCTGGCAGCGGTTCAGATTCGACCAGTACTAATAAAGCAACTACAGTGTAACACCTGCTAATATGTGTGACTCAAAGCACACTGAGGACAGAGCGAAAAGGCTGAGTTAAGAGCCGACCACCTCTAGTAACCCTGACAGGGGCCTCCCAGTCTCAGGTGTGCTTCAGAGAACACCACGTCATGGGGGCTGAGAACATACAGGGGCTTTTTACTTCACATGAGACACTCTGCTTGTCATATTCCAGAACAGGTGTGGTGAGCAAACCTAGACTGAAATTCCTGGAAGTGTAAGAGCTCATAGGTGATTTTTGACAGGAGGAGCCCTGCACATAAATGTAATGCAACAGCTAGAATCATGTGAAGGCCTGAGAGCTTTGGAAGAACAGTGAAAATGGCTCCAGCTTTATTCCTATGAGCATGTACACAAATGGTTTACTTTCAACACAAAAATAGCATTTACCTGGCATAAAATGCATGTCCTCTCCTACCTCCCCATTACATCAGCAGCTTTACCCGACACTGGCAGAGACACCCTGCCACGTAATTTCACAATTAAGGCATTAAGGTTGTTTAAGAGATCACCTGTAACGAACAGCGGAGGATTAGGGGTATTGTTTTCCCGCTCCGACTGTGTGTCACACCTACAGGGAGAAAGCACATGGAAACATGCTGGTCTGAGACTCAGACTAAACTGCCTAATTTCTCTCATTCAAACTGAAATATGAGTTGCACAAACATGCATATTTACCCAGGGCCTGGCAGCTCGGCAAAACCCAGCTCCACATTAGGGATATAGAAGCAGCAGCACCCGTCTAAAGGTATAGCCACTTGACTGTCACCCGATCAGTTCTAATGTCTCTTTCCACTTCTCAGAGATCTTTCCATGTCTCTGGAGTATGAAATTAAAGGCGAAGGTCAGAACGTGTAAAAAGAGTGGGTTTTTTTAAAAAAAAAAATGTGGTGAAGGTTTTGTACACCACCACCCACCAAGAACCTTCCCTGGATTTAATGATATCCTAGAAGCACCTTTGGCTCCTCTTTAATTGGTATAAAAGCCAGACTGAATCCCTTCAGACCAAGTGGACACCCCTGAAGGCTGTATACGGTTCTGAGACTATAGTGGGAGTCACTACAAGCTTCCATAATTCATCAACATGAAAAAGGAGCAGGGTTTACAAGTGAGTTTGATTCCCCAGTGAGGCACCACTGTTGCACCTTTGGGAAAATTAGAGAATGTGAATCGCCTAAATAAATATCCAGCTCTATGAATGGATTGGTGTATCTGCAGGCATTCGTTAAGTCTCTTCACTAAGCAAATGAAACGCAACATGAATGTACATCTTGGCCTGAGCTCTCCAGCATCTGTACCGGAGCAAAACACAGACACTAAGGCCAAGATTCAATCTAACCACAATGAGCCTTTTCCCCTTTGAGGAATTAATTTAAGCAAGTGTTACATTTTTCAATACTGACTGGACACAATACCAAGAGTTCTGCGGTCACAGAAATTAAAGAAAAAAATCGTGTTAAAAAAAACACAACACTTGCTTTAATTTGTGATTAAATTAAAAGCAAGGCGTGCTGCGGTTTGATTGAGCCTGGCCCCGAATCAGATAACCCTCACAGGCTGGGGGGGAACCGGGGCTGGAGGTCCGGAGCTGCCAACACAAACTAGACAGAAAGCCTGGAGGAGCGTCTGGAAGGGGTTTGGGGATTAGGGTCTAATTAACTGCGCCGCTTCAGGCTTCCCTGCCCTTCTGAGAGAGGAGCAGGCCCCATGTTCGCCTGGGCTTGCCAGACACACACAGACACTCGCAGACACACGCGTGCGAGCGCACGCACGCACCGCGCCTCGCGCTGTTCCACGTTTTGGCGCCGCGCGGCTAATTTGCGATGAGCCTGGCGTGAGTCGGCGGAGCGGGAACACCACGCTGCCGCTCTGATTGCCTCGGCAGCCTGCAGGAGGAAGAACATGAGTAAAGCGCTCAGAGACAGAGCCCCCCCGAGCCGGGCCTACTCCCACCACTCATCAGAGGCTGGGGGAGTTATGCAACCTGCACTGGGGTGTCGGGGTTAGTGGACCAGTCATCGGGGGGCACCGCAGGGGCATAGAGGAGCAGGGTTTGTTCTGTGCTTTCTGCCGTGCTGAGTTCATCCCTCACACACCCCTACAGCCGGCCTGAGACACGGTGAGGGCTGAGTGCTACGTCTACTCCGGTGGGTGGTTCCACTCGGAGTGTAAAGTAGCTGGTTATCTCTCTGGTGCTGAACAGGTACACTCCCAGCACAGCCAGAGAGACCATGTGCACGCAAAAGCCTTCAGTTAAACCCAGGATCCAGCTTAGTAGTTCTGACCCAGATCATTCACAAAAAAAGGAAACAAAAAAAAAAAAAAACGCTTCTCATGTGTTCTGCGAAATGAAGACATCCACGCTGGAGCCAAAACCACTCCTGCAATCACATAGGCCAGTCTTTTTAAAATAAATCTTAGAGAGCATAGAGGCGTACCAAAAAAAAAAAAAAAAAGTGTGTAAATTCTCACCCTGTTAAGAAACGGGAACACAAGGCTTCATGCCGCGGTAATTGTCTCTATTTGTGGAACCATTGTCTCTCTTCGCATCTATTTCCTCCTCACTGCAACAAAATAAAGGCTGGCAACTTAATATGTAAACCACGACAGTAAAATTATAACCTTTTGGATCCCGTGTTTGAAAAGCATCCCCTTCAACTTCCCGTAAGAAGAGAGCTGGCGGTTTGTCTTACATAAGGGCAGCGGTGTTACTGCATTCCTAGAGAGGCTTCCACTCAACGCTCTGTTTGTTTACAGACATGGGAACTGAAAAAGAGCACCGGTTCCCAGTGGGTACCCTAATAGGCAAGCGCCGCCATAAAATGATCTCCCATGTATAAATATGAACCAGGAAACAATAAAAATATGAATTGATAACCAAGCCGCCATGGGTCTAGGCTCTGCCAGTGCTGTTTTAATGGTGAAACACGAGGTCAAGAGGGTCGTGCTGATGACAGCCAATCAGGATCGAGAACATGGGACCGTAATCTGTAAACCGCATCCTCTGGTCATGTCGGTTTTGTTGCTCATAGACCTCATTCCACACAGCGGCGCGTACACTACACAATCTCTTCAATATGTGAAACAGGAGTCAGTGTCCACTCTCCATCACTCCCCCTTGTGGTCATTTCCTCCTTAACTGAAGGCAAATGGAGCAACACAGGCACATAATGAAGAAAAGAAAAAAAAAAAACATGCGCACATAATGGCGATTAAATATTATGAAGCTTTAATATCAACAAATCTGGATTATCTGCTTTATGAGCTTTCGGCTGGGAGGATTTCACATCAGGAAATGAGGCTGCAAGAAGAGAAGATCGAACCATCAGGGCTATGGGGGGAGATTTGCACGTTTTCAGCTCTGGAAGAGTGTGTGTGTGTGTGTGTGTGTGTGTGTGTGTGTGTGTGTGTGTGTGTGTGTGTGTGTGTGTGTGTGTGTGTGTGTGTGTGTGTGTGTGTGTGGAGGGGGGGGCTGGGGTTGCGATATCTGCTCTATGAAGTGGAACTGCCAAGAAATTAACTTCAAGCAGGTGAAAGGAAAGCATCAAAGCCAAAGAAAAAGATAGATGTGGCACCCTCATTCTAAATTAAGGCTGGCATTCCAACAACAACAAAGAACATGAATAAACAGCGTACCGAGCCTTTATGATTTTATTTGATTGATTTTGTAACTGCTACTTTCTCACAAGGGAAATCTGATCTACTATATTGCCTAACAGGTTTATGCCACCATTTATGATTAAGATAATGATTTGAGATTTTGTTCTATTCTTCATGTTACGCTTTACAGTCCTTGATACTCAGCTGTTACAAAGACAAACATCACATCTGCATGTGCCATTGTCTGCAATCTGAACAGTGGAAGAGTACAGTGAAATGTTTAAAAAAACAAACATCCTTTTTTTTAAAAAAACACAGAAAGATTGTATCACAGATGAACAAAAGAGATATTACTCTCTATCTGCATTTGTTTTACTGAGCAGAAGATGCCATTCAAACCTGTAATCTGCTCATGCCGCTGGTCCATATGTCTCCCTTCCCTCATAATCTCCTCTCACATAAAAAAAATGGCATCAGGATTTCAGCATTCTAATATTTGTAACCACATGTTTTGTCACACAGATGTCACTTATAAATACTGACGGCGATTTTGAATGCGGAACACTGTTTCGAACAACGTTGCCGGGAGGCAGCCGCACAAATAGAATATTTCATAACATTAGTCACAGTCCAGACTGCTTTCGGGGCTGCTTGTGTGTATATTAAATCTAAGAATCGGCTGAGCGATAAGGATACTGGGGTCCTGCCCAGCTCAGTGGTTAAGGCCCTTGCCTTGAGTGCAGGCTGAGAACTACAGAGCCCTGGTGTCGATCCAAGCTATGTCATGACCTGACAACAACTGGGTGCCCACAGCTGCAGAACAAATTGGCTTCATTCCACCGGGAATAGGGGCAGGTGTGCTGGCAGTGGATGCTTATCTCACCACTCTCAGAGACGGTGTGATTTTTCAGGTGCCTGCAAGTTGCTTGGATGACATTAGTGGAGTAACACCTAGCCTCCAATGAGCATCAACTCCATTGTTGCATGCTGTGTGACTTGTGGTGTAAAAATAGTTACTGGCTGTGTGCATTCGGAGGATTGCGTGTGTCTCAAGTCAGTAGTCTTGCACAAGTGTAGAGTTTGTCATCATGAGATGATGCTAGTATAAAACTGCTAATTACAAAACAGGGCTGCATACAGAGGGAAGAAAATGGCACTTGTGCCGCTTAAAACTCACTGCCAGTCATTGCACAGGGTTTACATCTTCTTACCAAAAACCCATGTGCCTTTAAAGACAGAAATGAGCAAGCGAGGCCCGTGGAAGCTCGACCGCATCCGCCTTGTGCCATCCTCCCAATCCCCAAAGCAGGGGACTCATCAGAAACCCCCAGATCATCTGAGGAGGCTGCTTGCTTGCTCTGGCCAACGATTCTAAGATCCACCGGCAGGAAGGTGGGGGGCTGGTGGGGAGGGGTGATGGAAACCTAGCGCCGAAATCGCGTCTCCTCCAGAAACCACACGGCCGTAATGGATGTAACTGAGAGCGGAGGGGGTGTAAATGGGGGGTGGGGGTGGGGGGGAGGGCTGATAATGGCTTCCCTACACGGAGAGCACATGTAAGAGGGATCTGTGTGTCGCTGTTGATAGAGCCTATTATAGCTCTAACAAAGGACGGCAGCGGATGGCTCCTTCACTATGATGGGAGCAGTAGCAAGTGAAACCCAGGCTAGGAATCAAGAACTGTATGCAATACAATGCAATGAACATGCAATGAGGCAGGCTGAAAACAAAAATGGCCACATGTCACAGTCTTAATGATCTTGGGCAAGGATTCAATGACTGTTACCTGAGATACTTCAGTCATTCACATGGTGGTGCAGTTGAAAAGCTAATAAAAGCTTATTACATCTCATGTGAAACATGCTAGGAATACTGAAAACTACATTTTTAAGATGTTTTTACAAACTGGCTGAACTTTCATGTTTGCAAGCCAAGTTCATGCAATCTGTCACCTAGCCAAGGAAAACAAGGTTTGACTAGTTCTAAAAATCTTCCTGGTTTTGCACTTCCTTAAAATGGCATTTGAGTAGCTAGCTAGAGTTACTTATAAAGTTACATATCTGATAACAATGCAGTGCATTTACCATACTTAAAGGTCATGTTTCTTTTCTTTAATTGTCTCTCATAAATATGTGAGAAATTCTGCACTGTGCTGCCTCTCCTGGTTGTTCGCTAGCTAATAATGTTTCAGTTAGGTGGGAAAGATTCCTTCAGTAAATTACTTTAGCAAAAGTCACTTTTAGTAAATTTGGGGCTTAATTTTCACCCTAATGTATTCATTATTTACAATTTTCACAATGATATGACTTCCATAGTCTATCAGAATATTAAATATAACGTATTGGCCACTGTAGTATATGATAGGTCAGAAATTGGACTACGAATACAAAAACTATATTTTGAAGGTTACTATGCTACATGACTGTTACAGTATGTACAGCTCTCTTGCATGCTGGGAAATTCTGTTGATAAGTTCTCACATCCTAAAGCTCGATGTGTACCCATAGGATTAGGTCAGTGAAGTCAGGGATTAGGCCCGTTCACTTTACTGGCGCATTAGGCTGACTGATTATGGAGTTCTAAGGATTTTCAGGGGTAATAGGATTTCATATAAGGATCACTGCTTCTTTAGCAACAAGAGAACTTTCAACTGTTGATTTAATAAGGGAGCATTGACAAAACACACAGGCATAATCAGTCTGCACCAGTATTAATTAACTGATTAATTATTAACTGACTTAATTGTTCAGTGCTGGTGTAAGGCTGATGTCATTACGCGCATATGATTTAACATGCAGTTTTTGACTGTTCACTTAAACTTCACGAGAATATTCATATATCATATATATTCACTGGAATATCTACGAAAAAACTGATATGGTCAACCGAAATTTTGTTTGCTTTGCTGATGCCCTCCCATCAAACTGTCAAATTTCAATGAATGCATATATAGGATCTTAGCTTTCTTCGGTTGCGTCAGTTTAACAGACTGTCATTCATACTGTCATGTGATGAAGACCAAGCCAGATAAACATCACAACACACCCCAGCCTCAGGGAGACAAGTCTTAGCATCTGATAGCAGACGGCTCTGGCGGACAGCCCTGACTCACACAGAGCCCCACCACTGGCAAACTCTTTATTAGCCACCTGGATATGAGCAAAAACTGCGTACATGCAATGGAGGGTCGCACATTGTTGTGTCCATTTGTAATGCAATGTTTTTTCCACAGGCAATAGCATGATGCTGACAGACGAGCCCTATTCCCATTTTAAAGCACAATAATTAAGGACAGGCTTTTGACAGCACAGCCCTTGTTTCAGGACAAAGTTGATTTATGGCTTCCTTGTCTGGGATACTGTAGTCCTGATTTATGATGTAGAGTAGAAGTCTAAAATCGCAGGCACCCAGGCGGTTTTGAACCACAAAAAACAAGGTTACAACAACCCTGATCCGGCTTCCTGCATGCAAACAAACTGCAGATGTGTAGGATCCACGTCCTCTGACATCTTCATCTCTGTGAGAGCGAGAGGGACTTACAGTGCATGCATACAGCAGACACAGTGCTTTTACCCATCCACAGAGTCACTTTCACTCCTATACCCTGCCAGATAATATATCCCAGATAATAACGCACAGTGTTCTGGCCTTCAGAGGACGCTCAACTTTGAGGGGTAGTGAGGAGTGAGGGAATTTGTGTTTGCCTTTCGGCGATGACACCTTCCAAAAAGCAGACATGTGGAAACAGGAGGGGCCCCCCCACAGAAAGGACCAGAACAGGTAAAGCCAGCGCATGTCAATGGAGCAATTGTACCCGAACGCGAACGCGGCCTGGCAACCGGCCAAGGTACACATGTTTGATTTCCTACAGACAAAGACAAGAAAAACACAACCGAGCTCTTTGCAAATACCAACCGCGTAAATCACACCTTTTTTTGAGATAACGCAAATAAAAAGAGCGATTTTTCCACTTTGAGAAACGAAGCATTCATGATTTTCCAATGATCTAGTGTGGGTGAGACACCTCTTGGAGTTTTAGCTGCTGTTGGAATAGGTCTTTTTTGGTCTAAATCAGTCCCACCGGACTGCCATTAATGGTACAGATCATCGGGAGGGCAGGCCACTTTTTGCCAGATCTCTGTGTCACCGATGCCAAAGGGAAGAGATTAAGGAGGAAAAAAAAAACATTTGTAGAACCCACGGGTACCAGCATCTTCCAGACGCATTATTCATAATGACTACCATAAACCAGTGTTTAATCATCTACTAGTCATAAAAGGTATTTTCAATCACTCAATCTGAAATTACTTTTCTGAGAGGACGTGTTCCAGTGAAGGCGTAACAGATGGAAATGGAGGAGAAGTACTCTGGTGATGGCGTCAGTTTGAAGCAGGAGAGAAGCTCGCAGCGATGACTGATAGCGCATGTACAGCTCCTGGGCCTCTAGCAGTGAACATACAGCACACTGTAAACTTGAGCTGACAACACTGATGAATAATAGACGGAGAAGACGACCCTCTGATCCTCAGCGATGTGAATGGAAATGAATCAGGACATAACTTTCGCAAAGTGCAAAGAAAAAATGGTGAAGTGTCCGTCTATAAACCCAAAGAAACTCCCTGGAAAAAAAGTTCACTCTGTTCTGGGGTGGGAAAAAGAGAAAATATGTGGGAGAGAGGGGGAGAGAGCATGTGTATGTCAGAATATCTGTATGCGAATGTGGACGCGTGTGTATGTGAGAGAGAGAAAGAGCATGTGTATGTCAGAGTATCTGCATGTGTTTGTATGTACTTTTCTGCATGAAAAAGTGTGTGTGTGTGTGTGTGTGTGTGTGTCTGTCTGTTGTGTGTATGTCTGAATATGATGAAGAAGGTTCTCTGGTTTCTAAATAAATCAGAAATGGCCCCTGGTTGAGATCTGGATCCAATCCAGCAGAAACCTGGGTGACCCCCGTCTGACGCTGACCAGATAGAGAGAGAGAGAGGGAGAGCGCAGCCAAGTGGAGAGAGCGCAGAGAGAGAGAGGAGACCCAGGCGAGCTCAGCTGACCGCAGTTCACCTCTCTAACTCACCGCAGGCCTGTAGATCACACGGAGCAATGTTCTCCCCCCAAATCACTTCACACGTAAGACTGCGCAATCACCCACAGGCGCCTGTGTTGGCTGGTACTGTTTCAGGATGAAAAGACAGGATTATAATGTGTCTCTCAGAGCGCTAAAACCCACAAGCGGTCGAGTAACGAGGGAAGAGCCGTACCTCTGCATTCCTGGCCCCGGTCAGAGTACCCACAATGCACTGTGGTCGTGAGATATGCGCGGCTACCGCACAGCTCCGATTGAAACAGAAATCCAGAAGCTCCACGAGCTCAGCGGGTTGGCTTGACTCGAGACGCGCACCGTGACTTTTAACGAGGTGAGAGAGCGATCTCTTCGCAACCAGTGACAGAACCTCATCCAACCACACGTCCAAATATTCAACTGACCTTAAACGGGATAGCATTCAAGGAGATCAAAATCCAGAAACAGATCCATCACAACTCATACAACTGTAATATTGAAATAGCTCTGAATACAACCCCCCACTTATATCACAGTAGCCTAACTTGGTCTGATACAGAACTCCAATACGAAAAATGTTACTGCTTTGCTTTCCCATATCTTGATTTTAAAAGGTAACGACCATAACTCACATGCAATCACAGGTGCCTCCTGACACCGGTCCGGTCCTGTCTGTATTTTACAGTGTGCATCAAACTGTTTGGAACAAAGCCTGTACCTGCACACTCACAGAGTCATGCAAATTATGCATCACATGAGTGGGCGGTGTGCTCAGTGTCATGTTTTACAGACCTACCTTGGCAAAGCTACAGGATTTGAGGACTATCAGGTGTTCTGACAACCGGACCATTTAAATCAGCATCGACAATCAACACCATCAGGAATGGTGGCAGATTAGGGGATGTTATGATAATGATCTTCCCTCACTGAATGCACTGTCCTTTAAAGACCTGTTTTTTCTACCAACTTCCTCTATCTATATACCACATTTGCACAGGCCACATTAACCTTCATTTAACACGCAATTAGGCCTTCAGCAAAACAGCACGGTAAAAAGAGGACGCTTCATTTAAATGAACCTTTTTTTTTTTGGATCAGGTCACCTCTGTTTTTGCAGTGTATTAGAAGCATGCTGTAAGAGCTCAGGCTTCCTAATAGCACGCCCCATTGACTTCAGCATAAGCAAAGGAATAAAGAGGATTCCAGCATTCCAGCTGTTTCCATCACAAAAGGATAAGTGCATGCTCAATTGCACTTCTTAAAAACACATACCAAAAGCTCACATCCTTGGGACTTTTCATCATTAGAGGTCTGATGTATAATCGTGAGACGGATACACAGAAACACTCATATTAAATTTTAGCCCTGCAAGCCAGCACATGGACCTGCACATGTAACAAAGACATTAAAAAGCAATTTCAAGATAATTTCTGAAGCCCGCTCTGGACCTCTCGCGTGTCGTATTAGCTTCCCCAAGCAGGACCGCGATGCAATACACACAAACCAACAATAGGTGGCATTGTTCAGTCTGTTTAAAGGAGTCAAACACAAAAAAAGGTCTGCTTTAAATAGCACCGACGAGCCCTTCTGAGACTTCTAATCCTGATGGATCCAGCTCAGGAAGCAATATCACGCAGCAAATATTAGCTCTTAATCACGTAAACCATTTCTGGGCGGAGAACGGCATTGTCTCCCCCTAGGCCCTTGGTTCAGGCATAAAGACGAATATGTGCATCCTATTCTAATGAGTGAGAAACACAGGAGTCCTCTGTGCAATACCCTCATTGGCTTCTGTTTTTCGGCAGCAGAGGGGGGGCGGGAGGGAGAGCGAAGGCATTCGGACCGTTAAACACACAGGCCGGCTCCCTTCCCCTCCGTAGTTTACCGTTATTTACTCTCTCCATTGACTGACCCAATTTTTCGAGGGCCGAATCAATCTGGGCTCCCGCTGCGTTTGCCAGGAGATGCAGATAACAGCGCTTTAGACGCTGCGCTTTGTGACGACGTCATTTGTCATGCTGTCTGGAGTTTGGGGTGGGGGGGGGGGCAGGGGGGGCAGATATGGGGTGCCGGGCTGGATGGGGAACTGTTTTCGTCTGCCTTTTCAGCAATTCTGCACTGCGAACAGAGGGATTTGCTGACCTGGGAGCAGCCCCTGTGCCTTACAGCTAGCCATCATCTGGTCCCTAGACTGATGCGAATGCAGAAACGACAGTGAGATCTACTGTACGTGTAGATGCTGTCTTTGAGGTTGGGCCCATCTAGGCACAGCTCTGCTTTGCAAAGCAAAAAAATCCTCGAGAGACAGAGAGAGAAAGAGAGTGAGAGACAGTGCGAGAGAGAGAGAGAGCGAAAGAGAGAGAGAGAGAGAGAGACTGTGAGAGGGAGAGAAAGAGAGAGATAGAGAGAGAGAAAGAGAGAGAGACTGTGAGACAGAGAGAAAGAGAGAGATAGAGAGAGAGAAAGAGAGAGAGAGAGACTGTGAGACAAAGAGAAAGAGAGAGATAGAGAGAGAGGCTGTGAGACAGAGAGAAAAAGAGAGAGACAGTGCGAGAGAGAGAGAGTAAAAGAGAGAGAGAGAGGGAGAGAGACTGTGAGACAGAGAGAAAGAGAGAGAGAGAGAGACTGTGAGACAGAGAGAAAGAGAGAGAGAGAAAGACTGTGAGACAGAGAGAAAGAGAGAGAGAGAGAGAGAGACTGTGAGACAGAGAGAAAGAGAGAGAGAGAGAGAGAGAGACTGTGAGACAGAGAGAAAAAGAGAGAGAGAGAGAGAGAAAGAGAGAGAGAGAGAGAGAGAGAGAGAGCATGCAATCTGCCAAGTAACAGCGCTAGATTTAAACAGCATGCTAATGAGGAGTAGTACAGGTAGCTTTTTTTTTTCTCGTTATGGTGACTTAAACACGACCGCGCAAACACTTAGCACTGTCTCCAATTTAGGAGTGAAGAGAGGAGCCGTAAGCAGCAGGCCAGAGTGTGAACAGCAGAGATTCAGCAGAAGATCCGGGAGAAGGCTGCCATGCTTATTTTCCCATTACCGCTGCACCAGTGCTGTTATTACCGGCTGACACAGCACAGCAAGAGTAATGTGTGGCTCCAGATGTGCGGTTGAGCGTGTCCCAGTCCCTGGAGGACTGGAGTGGATCACATGGTTTCGCTCGGACAGCGCGCCCTCCCTATAGGCCAGCTCGTATATCAGAGTGCAGTAAAAGAGTCACTCCCCTCCGAAAATCCTTTGTGGGAGGAAGCCCTGATTCCAATAAAACCAGCTCCGAGACACCTGTCACTGTGGCAGGCTGGGGCCGCAATAAAGCCTGGGAATATGGGGGAAGGGGGAAGGTTTACAGGAAAGCCTGATGCAATTAACCCCGAGGGGTCAGAGGCTGTAATTGAACTGTCGCCGCGTGACTCATGTCACTAATTATCAGTTTCAGTGGCCTGGCCTGTATGAACCGGGCTGAGGTCATCCATGAGCTGACCTCCAGCTGACTCACACGCAAGCACGCAAGCACGCACGCACGTACGCAAACACACACGCATGCACACGCACACATGTACGCAAGTACTCATGAAACCATACACACATACAAACACAAGTGTATCCACGGCATATGTGCACACACACACACACACACACACACACACACACACAGGCAAACACACACACACACACACAAACGAACGAACACACCCGTGCCAGTTCACATCTGATACAGAGACGTGGTCTAGCGCATTCAGAGGAAGAGGTCCTTGTCTGTTCTCAGCGGAGACGCTATCACTGACAGAGGTCAGAGTTCACCTTATCTCAGGTCACCAGTCCAATTGGCTCACCATTGTTTACTGAGCCACGCTGAGACTCTCCTCCAAAGGGTCCCACACAAACAGCGCCGGTAACGAAGCGGAGCGTTATTCCCGGCAACAGCCACCACAGTGTGGTGCGGCTGTGAAAAACACCAAGTTACCGGCTATAGATTTTCCTCTACACTTTTAATCAAGAGCCTCAGAGGCTAGGGGTAATGAAGTGCTCTGAAGCTGCTGAGAGCCGTGCTCCTCCATACCGGCCACGGGCTCTGCCGGCTCTTTGGCCTGACGCCATTAAAGGCACATTACAGAGACAAATGCTGTGGAAAGGAAAAGGCCGAGGATGCGAGGATGAGTTTTAAAAGAGAGTTTGGCATTTAATCACTTTTTTGATTAGGTTTATGGCAGTTAGAAACAGTTATTTAAATGAGGTTTTTTTTTCCACAGGACTGGTTTATCAGGGATTCAGCCTCTGCGTTCCTATACAAGCATCCAATCATTGTCGAGCTCCCTCTTCAACAGGTGCCGAATTAATTTTACTATCTGCAACGAATATCTTTGCCTTGTCTTCTGTTCATAGTATGTTATGAAGCTGTGCATTTGATATGAGATGTACTTTTGATCATAAAGAATGGGGTGAATGAGACATGTCATTGCTTTTCTTAGGAGGCCACTAAGGAGTTTAAATAGCTGGTTTTTGTGGATTTTTGTATATTATGTTGTATATGTCGTACTTTATGTTGTATATGTTGTATTTTTAATATGTTGTGAGTCTGTACAGCTGCTATCTTGGCCAGGTCTCTCTTGTAAAAGAGATTTTTGATCTCAGTGGGACTTCCTGGTAAAATAAAGGTAAAATAAAATAAATGAGATGTACTTTTGAGAGATAAAACAGTAAAAAAAGAAAGACCACATCGCTGAAATACAGAGCAGTGGAAGAGTGACGCCATACAATTTGACAGCTTAATTGCAGCGTCTCAATAAAATACCTTAAATTGTAAAAACTGTAATTTGGAGAAAATGCAGTAAGTAGCTGGTACAGAGAAGGGGGGAAAAAAAACATACATGTCATTCACTGCTGTGCCCAGCGCTGGAAAACCTCAAATAGCTGTCCAATTAAGATATTTTCTCTGGTTTTTCAGCGCAGTAATCATTTGGGAGAGGAGGTGCGGAAAGGCCTGTATTGGTTTGGCCGGGACGGCCTCGGCGGTCCGCAGAAACCCCATCCCATGGGCGCGTCCCTGGCCAGCGAATTTTCAAACGCTTTCTTTCCTCCAGCAGTCAAGGTATTGCGTTACCGCGGCCACGGCGGGACGTAGGGCCGCCCCTGCTACACTTCTCTGTCATTTCAGCGTGTTTATTTGTCTTGCAAGGCGGATACCCCCCCCCCCACCCCCACCCCGGCCCAAACGCTAACGTTGCACAACCTGGCACTGCACCGGGCCAAATCAGGCGCCGTTCCTATTCATCAGCGTCTGCTGTGAGGGGGGTGACAGACGCCCTCTCTGTGTGACGCCTCATATATCAGTTGGTGGTTCCCAAAGCAATCTGGGGTCCAAAGCACAAATCAAATCGGAGTCGGAAGAGCTGGGTTAATGCGCACGGGTGACTGTTTGCTTGGCAAAGACAAATATCTTTAATTCATAAAAAAGGTGCCACTACTTACAACTAGTTACACAGCCACGGTGTTACAGGTTTGGTCTCAAAATATATCACTCATTTGTATCTGTAACGACCCGTTGCAAGAGAAGGGATTCAACCAGTCAGAAATTAGGGGTCTGTGTTTTCACTGAACAAAGGTTACAGTCCCACATTGTAATCAATTTTTGTCAAAACGAGAGGGCATTACAGAGAGAGTAAAACTAAGCCACCAAGCATCGCCTTTCCAAAACTGCCAGGAAAAGAGCAAAGTGTGAGTAACTCATTGAAGAGTGCAGCTTTATGAAGGAGCAATTGGCAGTAGTCGAGAAAAAGAACTTACAGTGAGAAATGAAAAATGTTCTGCATTTTGTTTCAAGAGATCAGAAGAAATGTCAGTAGTTCACCTTGGCATGGGAAGTTACATTACACTGCCCATACTCCAATAACTGCCTCATAACAGCAATACAACACATGCAGGAGAGACCGCTTCTTAATAAACCTATGACAGGGAATAACAGGCTCGCAAATGCTCTCACTAAGTTTAGATCAAATATGAATGACTCTGGGGTACTGCAGACTGAGTAAATAATATGGAGTATCCATGATGATGAGGAGCTGTAGAAGGTGACACTCTGAAGAATAACCCTGGCCTGTACTTGAGCAGAGTGACCTCTATTGGTTTGGGGTGGTAATACAGCTATGTCACAGACACAGAATCATGATCACAGCGGTAACTGAAAGTCATTGAGGGAGTGTGGTTAAATTATTATGAATTTATTCCTCTCAAACATTAAAAAGTCATTCACTCTAGAATAAAGAAATAATATCATAATTTGTTTGTCCAGGTAAGGGACAATGGATGGAGCAACCATATGACAAAAAAAAACAATTTTGTAGGCAAGTCCACAGATTTTGTAACATCTCAGGTAACAAATACAGCACCATCTGTCACATGCTGTACAAATAAAGCAGCTTAATCATAATGTTTCCATCTTCTTTTCACTAAATATCCCGCAGTTTAAGAGACATCTCGATAAAGACGTTGCTCCCTTTCAGAGCTGGGTTGTATTGGTCAACTTACTACCACAGTTGTACTACCACGTATGCACCAATCACAACCATAGCCAATAAAGTTAACTTTTTTGATAGTGCCAGTCTTTTCACAAAGAGAATAACATTGCCTGATGTAATCACCCCCTCATATTGGCCAAGTTTCCTTCTATTAATCCTCCTTCTTTTTTTTATTTCAGAACAAAACCCTACTGCCCATTGCCTTGAGCAGGAACAAAACTCAGTAGGGCAACACTTCAAACTTGAATTGGACGGACAAACCTATCAGCCATAGTTCACGAGGTCAGGAGGAGAACTCTATTATTTAAACCTTTTTCCGCACTATTAGTAAATGAGGAACGACTGGCCATTTTGCACAGGACTGCTGCAGAAGGCAAAAAGCAGACAATTACCGCAGCTTGACAGGAAACCCTGGAACAGACTGCGTCCTGCTCCTGATTTATGCCCATCCCCTTTCACACAGCTATTAGGCGTAAGATAATATTTTCATATTGTTTTATTAAACACCATATGGGCTTTTTCCTCTGCCCTCTGTCCCTGGACTGCCATACCTAAAGCTTCAGCCATTTGCAACCCCAGGCTTACTGAACTTCCATCAGGGGAGAAGACATAAAACAGGAAGCCAGGGTTCACCACTCAGCTGAATGAGTACATGTGTGTGTATGCGCGTGTATATGCATTTGGGAGTTATGAGAGTGTGTGTGTGTGTGTGTGTGCGTGTGTGTGTGTGCATGTGTGTGTGTGTCAAAGAGAGAGGGAGTGTGTGTATGCGTGTGTGTGTGTGTCTGTGTGGGTTCATGTGAGTGTGTGTATGTGTGTGTGTGTGTGTGTGTCTGTGGGTGCGTGTGAGAGCTCCCCTTATGTAAAGGGGAAGTTGCCATTGGATGATGACAGCGTTGCACCCCTGTTATTTACACAGTCCTTCGAAGCCGTTTTCCTTGGATGTTGCCAGCAGCAGCCCACGTTTTTCTGAGAGCAAATTGTGCATATCTGTTTAAATCATACACTTAAAATGTAGTCAGCAGCCTTGCAAAGCTTGCACAGAGTTAGCCATTAATTGTGTAACTCAAGGCCATACCCAGAATTCTGAGAATGTAAGGGCTTGAAGGAGGCCGAAGGGCAGCTGAACTGCACAGCAGATGTAGACGGGCAAAAAGTATTAATAGAAATTTAGCTATAGGAACATATGGGTCTACAGCAGCAGTTTGAGAAAATGTCATCTATCTAACTGAAGTCCAGTCATATTTCACAGTGTTGCTAACTGTAAAACGCTTATGAATGAACCTTGACAGTATCATTGAGATTCTGCAGAGTGCAGATCTATTCTGTGCCCTGGGTGTGTCTGCACAGAATAGATCTGCACTTTAATGCAATCATGTGATTAAGGAGCATTCAATTCTGAACATTTCTGCATGCAATCAGACCGCAGAGGCCAGAGAGTAAGATATTCTGACTGTATTTCGAGCTCATCACCCTGCTTTTTAAACGCACACCTGATTACATGCTTGATCTATAAACACACACCTGTGCCATGGCCAACTTTTTTGATTTATAATCAAAAAAAACATTTTCTTCAGCAAGTCCTGTGAATTTTTTTTTTCATAAAATCCAAATCAACATAGACAAGAACTATCTGGATGCACTCCAGAGATTAGTATCATTTGATATGTGGTTTAACTTTATTTATCATTTGATATTTGACAGTGTATGAAATCCAATTATATCAACGTGGCTGGCATCAAATAAAGCGTAGAGCCATCTGCTTATATCCAATGAATTGAGTCAAGGATGGGCCCGCCTCATACTGAACAAGCTGACTAACTGCAATGTGGCAGTTTAAACCACTAGTTTAAACAGTCTCTTGAATATCAACATATTATGTTTTCAGCACATGCATATCAATAGCGAGGGAGCCAATGGCAGAGCGGCTAGCAGCTATCTTGTTGACATTCACAGGCTGCTCATTAGCAAGATCAAGCAGAATTCGCACGGCTTCTGAATGAGATAGAAGTGGAAGGCGGCGACGCGGCAGAAAGAAACAGCAGCTTTTTTGGAAACGGCGGCGCTCTCTCCTGTCTTTCGCGGGGGAATCTCTGCGAAGCTGAGCTGTCTTTAATCATTCATAGGAAATTACCGCAGAGGCAATTAGAAGCCGCTGAATCATTCATGGAACACGCAACAGGACAAGAGTTCCGTACCTCCAGCCACTTTTTCAACAGATTGGTTTTCAGATGTGCCCCACGCGCGAGCTTTAGAAAGCAATTACTCTGTGTCGCTGATGCAGAACAGCTGCTCAGGGTTTAGACAGGGGGAGTATGCGGAAAGCACGCAGTCACAAATACAAGAACACACGCAGACAGTCAGAGAGACAGGCAGGTAAACACACGCAAGCACGCACACACACAGTCAACACTAGGGCTGGATCTTTGATATTCATAACCATCCAGTTCTGGGTTTTTTGGGAGTGTTTGTGTTGCGGTCACACTGAACCCTGCCCAGGGAGGTAATGAGGCAGTGAGAGAGCAGGGCAGGGTATCATCTAGGCGAGTTCAAGCGAGACACCATCTCCACTTCGCCTGCAACCCTGCATCCAGTGCTCTGGTCGCCGTGGTGACTGTGAGAGCAATATAACTGTCAAAACCCTGCTCTGGCCCTCTCGCACACTGGGCGAGAACAGACAAGTGTGACCGTCCCAACCAAATGACTCACAAGGCCAGCAAACGGGTCTGCCATCCAAGGAAATTGTTTTTTTGGCCTCAGGGCTCGGAGGCCTCTGCCAGTGTGGCTGTACACTAAAGCAAGTGGACCTGCAGGTGCGGGGAGAGATACCACAGGCTGATGCTCGAGGTCTTTCACCTGCACAATGCCCTGTGACACGTGCACACCCGTTCACACTATCAGCAGGTACTTGTGCTCTCACCTGGCATGATATGAAACTCCAAGGACCGCTGCAGCACATTAATGTATTGTTATGGCAACAGGTGCTCATAATCTCTGTCTTTTTAATCCATTAAGATGTCTGGAAATAGGCTACATACTACTCTCCACATGTATAGATCACCTCTTTAGGTTTTCCAGCTTTTTTTTGTGATAGTTAGGATGGAAAATTCCCACAATGCACCACAAAAATATACTCACATAAATGTAATGTCAAGTCTGTGTATGTGCTTTATATATATAGTGACCATTATAAAACTCAGTATTAATATTTAATGTATGATATGAGGCTGCCTTAAGACTCAAACTGCAAAGACAATGACCTTAGTCCCAATATACTCCAAACATTAAAGCTGTCGTTCGATGTGCATTTTTAGCTTTCTGAGTGAAATGCATGCCTTTTATGACTCAGAATATAAACCATACAGCGCACCACACTTGACTGGATCTCTACGATGGGCCTCAAATCTGTGAAAATCCCACAAGTTCAGGAAAAAACATCTCTGGAGGAGAAAACACCCACACACGCACAGCATTCTGATAGACCTTATCATTGTAATCTTTTGTCTACAGGAAGAACAAGAGTCTATAATATGTATGTTTTCTCTTTTTTTATAACAAGTGACAAGGATAATTACAGAACACAGTAAGACTTCATTTACAGATATCATCATTCCCAATCACAAACTGCTCCAAGGAACCTTTTTTTTCTGACCAAATTATGCATACTCATAGGATAGAGCAATTCCAGCTCTAAAAAAAAAAAAACTATTGGTGGAATGTGGAGTTTAAGTATCTGGCCTGGGATGTCAGAGTGAAAAATATCCAAAGTGCAATTAATGTACTTAAACAGTGAGAGGGCTCAGTGCTCCCCCCCCCTCCCCCCCCCCCCCCCCCCCTCTCTCTCTCTCTCTCTCTCTCAGCGGATGACAGGAGCAGGAGAGGATTTACGCCTATTGATTTCTGAGCGGTTCAAGCACAGGTCAGCCCCGAGACTCTGGCAGCACCTGAGGAAATCAGATGAAGGAGAGATTGGTCGCGGGAGGCCGATGGGACGGGGGAGACCCCACTTACAGTGGCTCTGAGAGGGAGCAGGGGGGCCGCTGTGCATTGGGGTCTCGGCGCAAGCTGTGGTGCTTTACTGTTGTGACAGTTTGTCACTACAGGAAGTGCGGGCCAGTGAGGGTGTGTGTCTGCGTCTGCATGTGAAACAGTACAGGGAACATCCTCACCACAGGACATTCCTCTGTGAGGAAATCAATGATATAAAGTAAGTTTTGTCTGAATCTCTTTTTCCAGCTCATTTCTCTCTGCAAAATACCAGTAAAATTCTGTAAAGCCTAAAATTTCAGCATTTTTTTTTGTTAAAGTCACAGCCAAAATGTGGGCAATACAGAAACATATAAAAATACAATGAGTCTCAAAAATTACTCATTAAAACAATATATGTCATCAGTGCAAGAGCTTTAAAATTCTTATTATGCAATTTTTTACTAAACAATAACACACAGGTATTACTGTGTGCCTACATATTAACTACTGTGTAATTACAACTATATAACTACAATATAAGAACATAAGAAAATAAGAACATATGATGACGAGAACAGGCCATTCGGCCCAACTAAGCTCGCCATATGTAGCTGCAGAAGCCACAAATAGCTTTAACAATTATATAAAGTAAATATATAGCTGAGTGTTTACACAGTATGTACACCACATCTACACAAGTATTCAGGCTATTTATTGTAAACTGGGGCAAAAAACACAAAGAACTGGAAACAACAAGACCTCATCACCATGTTCAGTCCTGGAACTGCTCATCGTAACCGAAAGACAAACACGGCACCACCTGCTCTGCCTTGTCATCCTCATGAATTTTAATGCAGGTAACGTCTCGCAGCAACCCTTTCCATCAGCAGGTCCTGCCCCATCCACATTGTGCCTGTAATTAATTTTTCCCCTGGTGCCTCAGAGGGGGTAAAAAAAAAAAAAAAAACACACAGCAATCAGATCGATCTGGAGCCTGAATGATGGAGTATGAGAGAGAGGCCGGCTGGCAGAAGGTTAGCTGTGACATGTCTGAAATGACTTGACCTTTTCTCTCTCTGTGTGCTCCTTCCTTCCCCTGCTGCACGCGAACGCGAGCACGACCGCTCCTCTGACGACCACTCCTCTGACGACCACTCCCTCTCCAGCCAGCCTGCTTTTGCAGCCAAACCGAACAGTTGAATCAACCGCCAGAACCGCCGGAACCAAAACCCAAAGACGCCGTGCTCAGAACCCACATTATGGTACTCATTTTTTTACCAGACTGCTGGTGGAAATAACCTCATGGCCTCTTCTTCCCCAGCAATTAAATGTCTGCACTTCTGACTGACAGAGACCCAATTGCACCTGTCCATCAAAATAATGATGACAATGAGTAGGAGAGGGACTCACTAAAGAGACTGTTGACAATTTCAGAAATAGAAATAACAGCAGCTCGGTCGATCCGAGTTCCAATCTAAAATTAATTTGAGTCTTACATCAAATTAGAGGGACCCCATTGAGCATTTAGTGAGTGACAAATAAAAAATGAATATTGTGATAAATTCAAAATTAAACCCTTTCTACTAGGAAGGAACCATTACTGTGAATTTCATTAAAAACGATGGTCGATCCTTGGGAGTACCAAACCAAACAAGGAATCAAATTAGGCACAGGTAATGCAATTGCGCCCCGACAATTGGCCTTAGAATTAGCACTGTAATGAGGTGGGTTGGTAATTGGCAGAAAATTATGTAGTGGGAGACTCCAGAATGGAGCAGAACTGATCCAGAGTCAGCTCGGAGAGCAGCCCCTCAACAACCACGACAAACTAATCATGCTGTTGCGGTCAACTAAATCAAGCCTTATAATTGTATCGTATAGTTGCCTGGCAGACGTTCCAATCCGGGAAGACTCTAGGCAATGTCACGGCTTAAGAAAACTCCATGACTCATCTGCACAGTCTTCCTCCGGCACGTTCCAATCACTCAGGATACGCCACAGTGTAAAACAACAGCATCTCATCAGAGATTTGAACCCACTAACCCCCAGCATGGAGTACAGCACCGATACGCCTCTCCGTAGAAGATACAAAATGGTGAGAGCACTGTTATTGTGGATGCAGCTGCTGTCCGCGGCGTCGCCATAAAACACGCTCTGTAATCTCAGAGCGTGATTTAGAACTAGGCTGGATCATTACCATGCTGCCAGGCAAAGGCTTCCATGAGGAACTGCAATGAGTCAAGGGACTTTAGTTGTGAAAACAGAGGACCTCACGTAAACGAGAGGCTTCTCACGTATGTGATGCAGTTAAATCTCTGAAATTATGGAGGGAATCCCAAATGGTGGATATGATAAGTTCAGACCAGAGCCAGGCACGGCCAATCTGATAAGAAGCAAGGACCAATATGGTGGCGATGCTTAAGTCTCAGAGGCTGTTGTGCTGCACTCAAGGGAATAGATGCTGAACAACACCATAGTATGACGTCGATTCGAGTCAATTAACCTAATTATCCGGAGAGTGTCTGTGAAAATCGAATGAACAATCTTGTTGAGCGAAAGGTGAGAACTGAGGGATGATGACTGCTTATGAGATATATTGAATCCATTTCTCACACTAATAAAGTAGGTGGCTTGTGTCATGGGAAAGGTACCCTCACTGAAAAAAACAAAATGAAATCAAAATTACCAACTGTTTAGAGAACAACACTGAGAAGGCAAATGTAATTACTACTTCATTTGTATTCTAATTGACTCAGATTTGGTGCTTGACTCTAGAGGAAACCATTGAAAGAAAAAAAAAAACAATAGTTTAATTCCTGTGTTTCTGCTGTACTGTAAAAATATGCATATGTACTGTAGCAATCACTGCCTCTGGTGTCAGACTGAATGGCCTTGTGGAGAATAGGAAGATTTTGTGACATCAACACAGTTAAACACAGAGCCACCCGGAATAGGTGTGTGCAAATAAAGATGCACAGCAAACAGTTTAGCCTGTTACACAGCTTCCCAAAGCCACTGAGTGCCTATGTATGGGAAGAGGCATTACTTTGCACTAACACTTCTTAGTGTCAATTGGTAGAGCATGGTACAAGCAACACCAAGGTTGTGCTTTTGATTCCGAGGGAACACACATAATAACTAAATGTATACCTCCAACGTACTGTGAGTCACTTCGGATAAAAGTATCTGCTAAATGAATAGCTGTAACTGTAGCAATCCTTTGAAACACTGTGCTGTGCATATGAAGCACCCAAGCTTATGTTAACAGGAAGCTCAGCCCCCAAGTGACGCGCTCTGGTGGAGTGCAGCTCAGCGGGTACATGAAAGAACAAAACGCAGTGTAACTCCGCCTGCTCACCTGTGTGAACGCCTCTGTCCCACAGCTGAAGCACGGCCTGGCTCTCCCAGCCCAGCTGAAAGGATAGAGTGGTACGAGAGTGCCAGGGGGGAAATGATGTAATTAGCCTCCTGTCTCAAACTGCCGGACAGGAAGTGTGGGGAAAAAAAAATTAATTAAATGAAGTATTAACTTCATAACAGCTTTTATGAAAAGGTCTTCTTTTTTTTTTTGTCAAAAGATAACGAGTTTTTATCCTCATTCCATGAGCATGAAGCAAGGGAAAGATACAGTACGCAATTAATCTGAGTCTGTTGCTCTGCAGCCACTGGATTTAAGCATCAACTCAAAATAGCATAGAGATGAGGAGTAGACTGCAATCAGGATCTTTGCTTAATACAGTCTCTGCACCAAATGCATAAACATAAATAAACACTACATTAACGGCAAGCTGAGATTCCTCCTGCTTTAAAGCTGCGGGGGCCCTTGAATTACCTTGAAAGTTCAAACTCTGTTCAAGACAGATAGCAAACCTCGCTGAGCCACAGAAGCCCTTCTGTAGATGAAAATCACAAGAGCCCTTCTGCAGCATTGCAGGCATGTTCCTAAATGTCATAACAGTAATTCTCTCTGTCGTTTGTATGCCACATCCCAGCGATGGGGAGCGAAATGTCCTTGTGGGATTGACCTCATTTATTTTGTTCAGCTTTGATCAGACGTTAGGTATTTCAGAGTCGTGTCCACGAGCCAATGTCCACAAGGTAATAGCCTCTATATATCACAGCATTGCACCACAGCGGAGCAGAAAAGAGGTCAAACGCCCACTGTACCAAAGACACAGGGAATCCAGTCACCTTGCTGAAACTACACTCATGCAGCTGCAATGGGTCATATAACCTCTTGTTTAAGTCTACAGCTGCATAATTATAAAATGCAATTTCACAAAATAAACATCCCTCCACTCATGCACATACTATAATTTTTAAGAAAAATAAAGTACTCTTGTCTTGGGTATTGATTACTGTTTTTGCAGTCGATTTGATTGAGTGTTCTTACCGTAATCAAGGACTTTGATACATAAGCAGTGCATAACCTGATTAGTCAGACAGGTGACTGGACACAGCATATGAGGTGGGCAAGCTCTGTAAAAATCAAGAAATAAAAAAAAGTGAATCAACTTGCCCTGCTTATTTAGAGAGCTACACCTTCACTACAGTGGGGGCTGGGCTACGTCAGCACACTGTCATTCGCCATCTGGGGTGGTCACAGCCGGCCATTTCTAACCCAGCAAGACATCACCTCCAAACACAGTCCATCAACCAAGGGCCATGACCTTGGAGACCTCCAGTCAGAACACCGTGTCAAGGTCGAGGCTTCATCACGCTTCATCTAAGTGATCGTTCCCACACTGACAGCATCTCTTCATCAGAACCAGCAAGTGGCAAAAAAAACACCGCATCAGCACTTCAGAGAACGTAGGAGTCACACTTTTACCATCTGCAGACCAGGAGATGCAATGTAGAATGCCATCACATCTTGAATCCAAATCTGTGTTTTTAACCAAGCATTTTATTTAGAATAAGACTGAGTTTGTACAGCTACTAGTCAATTAATATGATGCATGAATAAAGGAAAGAAAAGAAATCAGGCGCATGTTTTATTTCCCTGGGGAATATCGTTTTGTGATAATTTGTGTTGTGAGCTCCAACATATCATATTGCGAGCTGAGCATATCATCTCGTGCCTAATTGTCAAACATGAACAATCAATTAATTACAACAGGCGCCAAAAACATTTCATCAGCATCCCAAATCTGTACACTTTACCTTTTTCCCTAAGTCTTAATGAGCATAAAGAGTAACATGATTCATCTGATGCTCCATCTAGGAGCTGCTGTCTATAAAACCCTCTTCATGGTCTAATTTACTTACAGGTGATACATAGAAGCCCTGAAAGGGCAAGGAGTTCAGCCTGAAAGCAGCAGGTGAGGAACCTGTCAGTCAGACACAGCAGGTACCATGCACCTGCACAGCAGCTTAGCCAGGTATGAAACCTGCCACGGAATCCTGCCAAGAGAGGCATCTGTCTTGCAGGAGATTCATAAAATGAAAAAAAAAAATCTTGAAAATAAAAAGTATATCTACAGGTGAATGATTCAGCAGTTTGCGAGGCACTAGATGTGATGGCTGTTATGATTGTAAGCTTGAGCAGGTCTGAGACTGAAAAATAAAATCCGAAATTCAGCTTCTTTACTGGAACTGCCACCTCACTCTCCCTCCTGATTTCGCTCTAAATATTCGCACTGTCATGTCTTGCATTTGCCGCCTCTTGAGATACTCTCCTCGGTGTAACATCGCTGAGAGCAATGTAGACAAATTCTCCTGACGCAAACACAACTTGTCCTGCCAGCGAGACAGCAGACAGTCTTTTATTCACGGGAAATAAAATTACTGGAAAGGTCAGAGCTGCCTGTCAGAGAACAGAACAGGCCTGCACATACTGCTGGACAGTCAATGAAGCCTCACCAGATGGCCTTTAGCTGATGCAGTGTCTGTAACAGCCAATCGGAAACATGGAATCCAGTCAATAGACTCTTAGCCCACAGCAGTCCGAATAAACAGTGTCACACACACTGGAAACAGCCATCACAATGATGTCATGTACAGTAGCTCACACTCTCACAGACAACCAGATGTTCTGTCACAATGACTCCCAGAGCAGTGAGGAAAACTGTTTTAAGCAGGGAGGAAAAAAAATCTAAAGCTTCCCCAGTTATAAAAAAAAAAACAGCCAAAAAAATCAGGTCTACAGTGCATTTGCCAACTTAGTGGACAGTGCACTGTATAAAACATACATTTTGTGTCATGAAATTAAAAACCTTCAGTCTTTTCTCTGTCGCTTTGAGTCTCTAAGCAATTCAATGTGCCCTCCCCTCATGTGGCAAATCACAGAGGTGTTGATTGCCTTCGCCGAGGTTTGTTTTTCCACAGAGCTTTCTATTTTTACCTGTCGTGTTCAATCAGACCTTACATCGGTTTCCTGAAACGGGCTCCGTGTTCTGCCCGCTCTGGGAAAAAGCCCTGACATGAGCCACCTCAAAACAACTGAAGCTCTGAGCAGCCACAGACACCAAAACGCTCATCTGGTGAACAGACCGGTGACATGGACAGATGTGGAGTAAAAGCGGGTATTTAGAAGACACAACAGTGCCGCTGGATTCAGGTGCTGAGGCAATGACGCATGACAGCCTATGCACGCACACCTGTGAATCCACACAGAATCCCTGAAGTATCTTGTTCTTATGTCTCTGATCAAGTGCAGAATGCAGGATTTCACAGCCAGACATCGCGAGATGTATAGGCATGTAACATGCTGTGAGCAAATGGAATTTGGTGTAACACAGTTACTCCAAAGTTACTATTACAGTAAATTATAGTAACGCCTGGAGAGAATTTCAAATTAACGGAGCACACTGGCAAACAACATTTCCCAGAGCCCCCCTCAAACAATGACACTAGAAGGTAAAGTTCGCTGGCATAACTATTTGAAGCAAACTGCCGTTTTGTGTATTTTTTTTTTACAACATTATAAAGGCGTGATATTGGGTAGGATGTACATGTGTTAGGGGGTGAGTATAGGATTACACAGGCTGTGTCAAACGTTTCTGACTTATCTCTCATGTACTGAAGCGTCAGCTTACTCCTCTATTACCACATATTGCTCTAATACTAAAATACAGATGTGTGCTGGGACTGTTTCTTCATTATCAGCACTATTCAGACCATATCCTTCATATGAACGGGGTCTGCTGTCACTGGGGACTCATCCATTCACTCATTCCCTCATTCACTCACTCACTCTGACACAATTACCCACTCATTCCCCCATTTACTCACTCACCCTCTGACCTAATCGCAGACCCTCTCATTGACCTGCTCACCGGCTGACTCACCCCTTCACTCACTCACTCGCTCATTAATTCACCAAAGCCCTGATCACATCAGCGGACTCTGCATGAGGTGCCTTTTTTAATTAAATCCGTCAGAGCGCAGCGGGTGTCTGCTTCCACATTCTCACCCGTTGCCGTGGTGAAACAATGCCCCGTTTCCCGTGCGGAGGCAGGGCCACGCCCGAGCTGGAGGAGGTGCAGGAATCACCCGCTTCTCACGAGCCAAAGGAGGGGAACGGGGAGATTATTGGGGAGACACATCACATGCATTTAGCAGGCACTCTTATCCAGAGTGACTTCCAGCCCAAAAGAATATAAGTGTATCCACTCAAGTTAAATGGGCAACAGAAGCAGCAGTGTAGCTTAGTGGTTAAGGAGCAGGACTTGCAAACCTAAAGTTTGCCGGTTTGATGCCCTGCTGGGGCACTGCTGCTGTAGGTACTTAACCCACAATTTCCTCAGTAAAATGTAAGTCACTCTGCGTAAGTCGCTCTGCCAATAATGTAATGTAACAGCGTCACACCAGGCTAACAACACTCCCAGACCAGTGAGTGTGAGCATAACACTGTTCAAGCCCTGCCACAAGTTAACTTGTGCAATCTGACTAGGCAACGGAAGCCAAGTATACCGCAATACATCAGTCACTTGAACACAGAATCCAAAATAGATCACAATACTACACACATTGTGATAGCTGGTACGTGCCAAGCAGAAGACTAGAGCCACGTCTCCATCCAGCTAATGCTGACAAAAGTATAAACCGCAGAGTCACTATTCTGATATGTGCTGTGGAAAGCCAATTTAACTCTATTTTGAGCTCGCTCGCAAACATTTCTGGTCGCTAACAAGCTCATCCAACGGAGGTGGCCTGATGTCACCTCACAATGATTACTGAATTGGAATAACCAGTGGAAAATCCATAACGAGCACATTTAAGGTCCCAGAGAATCTGCGCTTGCCCTCAAACACTGCCTTTTTATTCTTCTTTTGAAATAGCCTGGCACATTGGACACCTGTGTGGGCACGATGTTGACATTCAGTCAGGCTTCTGTTAAGGCATCTGAAATAATGAGACAGGTGCATCCAAGAGAAAAATAACTGTTCGCGAAGCTGATCTATGGAGGACTGAACTTGCCAAAATTAAAATGTATGTATATAAAATTGTATCAATAAATGTATTTGTGAACATTTGTGGACCAAGCAGAAACAGAAATGAAAATGTCAACGTTGTGGGAAAATGACATAATTATCCATACCAAGTCACATACACTGCTTGAGAGGGCTGGCTCCCTACAGCTGGGTAACAGAGCAGGAAAGAAAGTGACAGTAAATTTGCCAATTAATTCACTGTGAATCTTTATTATATGCTTATTAGCAAATCCTTTACAATCGCAAGCTCAAGCTCCAAAACAATTTGGCTTTGCTAGAGAATGACTCTATTCTCTGGGTGTAGCAAGAATGTTTCAGAGAGCTATGCCTCACGAGACAACTGTCATTTAAGGTGAAATGTATTTGACATGATCAGGTGTGCCTGTAATCCACTTCTGATTCACCTTCAATCTGAATATGAGCAGTGAGTATCTGTGCAGTGAAAAGGACGTAAATTACCACAGATATCACTCATAGCAGCAACTCGATTATGTCCGCTTATTCAATTATTTAAGCACCAAGCGGCCAACAAGGTGTCCAGCCATGTGTCAGATGACATGAAGCAGGGTATAGCCTAATTGACCCGGGTGTGACTGATGCTACACTGTGAATGCAATGGACAGTCATCACAATGTGGAGCCATGAGGACCGGGGCTGAAGCAGCGCTCAGAGCTCTGACAGCCGGCTGGTGTGAAGGGGAGAGAGGCCTGCGAGGACGTGCTGACACTCCGGGGGGCTGTGGGCGATGGTGCAGACTGCGCCACCCTCCCGAGCGCAGATTAACACATCTCTCGCAGCGGGACGGCCCGGGCCTCGCCGCTCCAGGGCGTCGCATCACCCTGACAGATATATATCCGCACGCAGTGCGCCGCGCTTAATTACAGCAGAGCCAATATGCGACGGTTAATTACAGCAAAGTCAATGACTGTTTCGAGGGTGTGGAGCATCAGACAGGGGTGCTGGGAGAGCGCCGCTTCTCATTTTTGTCACCGGAATAATTACGTCTTTTTGACACCGGCATCATTAACAAACAAACAAACACAAGAGCTCATGAGGTGCGTCCCAAATACCGGCTCCTCGGAAAACCGGTGACTCATAATTAAGGTTCCACTTCAAAAGTGACCCTGTGCCACTCTGGGCTGATTATGATTTGTAATAAAAAAAATGAGAGATGCAGAGCTGGTGGATTAATGCTGAGGGAAGATGAGACAGAAATTGGATGGATTTTCTCTACACAAAAAGAACAGTGCTTACGTTAATGATGGAGATGGCATTGCAGCTCAGTTATGGTGACTTCAGTGAGAGATCAACAATAAAATAGTTGTCATGATAAATAATATGCAACTCAAACACAGCAACAAGATACATTAATAAACTGGTAAAACTCTGAAGCAAACCAAACAACTGAACAACAAGCACCATATATTAGATTGAATAGATTGATATATTAGATGTCGCTCATGTCAGAAAGTTAGTGGTATGGAAGTGAGTAACAATTAAGGCACAGATCTGAAGGTCTGTTTTACAAAAGTACATAAACAGACAAACAGACATTGCTGGTCTAACATCTAATTTGGTATCAGCCCAGAAAATCTTGATGGTTCAACCCCCTAATCCTAAAGGGTATGTATGCCACTTTTTTTCTGATTATGTTTTTTGCATTCTTCCTCATCTTTAAGAGTTTCCATCTATGCATTCAAGTTCGTCACCACCCCAAGGACAACTGCTGAACCCATGTAGGAGCATAGGGTGAGGCACACGCAATCCTCTGATACACAGACGTGCCTACCAAGATTATTTTTCCCACATTCCCACAGCGCACCAGGAAACAAATGCCAATGGAGGATAGGCACATTCTCCTATTATCTGAGTAACTTAGGCACCCACACAAGTCTCAGGGTGTCAAGCACGAAGCCACAAGGCGACCCTGGCCTAATCCCAGCAGAACAAAGGTGACTCATTCCATTGATGTGACCTCCCAATCATTGCTGGCAAAAAACATGGCCAGTTTTGAACCCAGACTATAGGGCTCAGCCTTAAAACAAGAACTCTTACCATCTGAGCCACTCGGGAGCCCTTGCATACCCATTTTTAAAAACAAGGCACATTTAGAATTTCACATATCCAGTTCAGACCGGCTAATTGATGACTTCATGAGAATTTTTACTTCCCCGCCTCCACCCTCAGCCCTTATAGAAGCCAGCTGGCCGTAGTTAGGATGCATGTGAATATTTTTAGCTCTTATCTGCACATCCTAAATCTTCCCACCTTCTTGGCACTCTACCACTTGGCTCTGGGTGGCACAGATTGCCCGTATGCTGTAGATGAGCTGCCAGATTACTGTCTCTCTACGGCCCCCATGGCAAGACAGGGAGGGAAGACATTTAAACATTTAATCCGTGATTAGTCACACTGCAAATTGATTGCAAAGAAGAAGGGAAAAAAAATAATAATTGAGCTTTTAAAAATGAACATCATTAGTTACCACGCTTTCCAAGAAAAGAAATGGGCATTTTTTTATGAATGGATTCTGTATCTTTACAGAAGGATTTAAAATGCTGAGTCAAATGACACATTTAGGATTAACGGCAATTAAGAGGGCAATCAGAGAGGCGGGAGATGGGAATGAATCACGGTGTCATTCACAGATTAGTTAACTACATGTCTTTAAACATGAGCCCAAAAATAAATCATGACAGCAGCCTGTGCACCTCCACCTGAATCTTGCAAAGGTAAAACGTCCCTGACTCCTGTTTCTGCTGATGATCAGGTAAACCTATAACATGCATTTTCAGCTGAGTGGATATGACGCATGCAATAGAAACTAAGCAATTAAAATTAAAATTAAAAAAAAAAATTAAATTAAAAAATTAAAAATTTAAAAATTTAAATTAAAATTAAGCTGTTAAAATGTGGTAACACTAAGTAGGCAGAAACAACACTGAGGGCATAAATGTAAATATTACATTATTGCATTATCTAATTACAATGTTAGCACACCGTTCATGTGTTCACTGTTCATGCAGAACGCAGATCAACTCCTGCACAAATCTGAGTGGCCATAATCATAAGAAGAGAACACGTGTTTTTGGGTTTGTTTGTCTGTTTTTTGTTTTTTTTTTTGGGGGGGGGGGGTTGTTGTTGTTGTTTTTGTGTTATGATCTTAATTCAGAAATTGCCTTCACTGGCATGTCCCAAATGCTCACACAAAGCCTCCATCAAAAAGCACTGAGTCAACATTTTGGACGGTCACAGTATCCTAAAACTCACCCAAGTGGTAGGGTGCTTGCTGAAACCAAGACCTGGGGGGGGGGGGGGGGGGGGGGACAGACGTTATGTAACAATTCTGGGCACAGTCACAGACTGATTCCTTGGGCCGCTTCGAGAAAAAGCATGAGATTTCAGGATCGTCAGCGCAATCGGAGAGCCCCAGTTCTCTATTCGCTGCCTTTCCCCTGCTCCCCTAGTCCATCACAGATAAACCATTAACACTAATGCCCCCTCCCTGAGCAAAAGTGGCTTTCAAAGGGAGACCACCTGCTTCTGCCAGAGGGCTAGCCTCGCCTGGCACCCACCAACCCCAATGTAACAGGGGTGCAGGGTTGTGCCAATGTGGAGAGAGCAAGGAGGGAATCACGAGACAAAAAGACCCCTTTGTTACCAGGTTGGGACGGGAGCACACGGGGCAATTTGGTCACTCATTACATCTGAACCGCTGAGAGAGGTCAGAGACAGTGTGAGTTGTAACAAACAAAGTGCAAAACTCTGGGACGGGTGGGGGGGGTATCTGAGTTCTTCACTGGCACGCTCCAAGAATCAGGATTTGAGGATAATACAGACATTTACCATGGCTGCACTGGGGACAGGCTTACATAACGATTCTCTCAATGGCATTTTGTGGGGCTCAAAAGAAGTTACACAAGTTTAAATGTCCACTCTTCAAAACATCCATGCAGCAGGAGGACGACACAAGTAAGTCTTTCCTTAACGTTGCTCACATAAATAAATGCAGATTGTACACTGCTATGAACTGCCTGGTTTACCATATGTACAGTACCTGCTTAGCAGACTCACTGATTCTGCATGACTTAGATGGCTATCATTGGACACCTTCTCTGTGTCGACAGCTGAATAGTTATTTTCAGGTCAACTACCTTTCACAAGGGCTCATTAGTACCTGGATTTCAAACAGGCAACATTCTTCTCAATAGTCCAATTTCCCAATCACGACAGCCCCACTGCATGCACTGTGAACTTCTGTGCCTCCACGTGTGTGAGGAGGTATTCCTGTTACCACATTCTCCTGCAATACCTCATAACCAGAACTACCATCACGCTAAAAATCAAATTTTCTTCAATCAGGGGATCAGCCAATTAAATCAAGGAAAAAAAATGAGCTGTTTTGATCAACTGTGAAATATAAATATCCCATAATCCCATCTCGTTTTATGCTTTACCCCAAACTTTATCCCTGTACCCATCAGTACACCCATTAACCAGCTCTGATTTTCCTGAAAGTTCAACAGCACACTTGGCTAAATGCATGAGTCCTCTGTTGCACTTTAAGGCAGTTGTAAATTACTGAATGCTTTATTCTGGTTGTAGAGCGCTTGTTTGATTGCTGCTCACTGCCACTGTAATTCCTGGCATACAATAAATCATTCTGGATAAAGCTATCTGCCAAGTAAAGCCGTTAATGAAAATAAAAAATAACAATTAAACAGTAAAGTGGACATGCAATTAAGAAAATTACCAGCGCTGTGATCACATTAGTATTATTCCTTCACTGGAAATCAGCACACACCTTGTCAACATTCACGCCAAATAATGATCTTTCTTCAGTCCACATACGGCACTGCAGTGCTCCTAACTCAGTGCTGACAGGTTTGCGGAGGCGAAGGTTCGCCTCTTGTTTTTTTGGCTCCCTGGTCATACCCGAACGCACGCTGGCCGTCTGGCCTCCGCACAAACACGCAGCCGCCATCTCCCACTGCCACTTTGCTGGCAGCCTGCGAAGGAGAGCAGAGGTTGCCACAGCAACGGGAAAGGCAGTGGTGGAACAGGGGTGCCAGCGGAATTAGAACTTTGGGCAAATTTTCTTATGTAACTGCGTGCTGAGCTTTGAGAGCCGAGACTTTGGCTGTCATTTTGTGTGGAAATTCTTATCATTTTTCCACAGCCATCCATGCTAATCACTTTGCACAGTAAAAAAGAAAATCTACATATTGACAACTCAAAGGCCTACATTTAGACTATATATTCTGTTCTTAATCTGAATCTGAAATTATTGAAAGGAAATATTCTATACTAGTCATTAAATATGGCTCAGTGAATTCAGCACAGGGAACTCTGCATTGACCTATGCACAGCTGCTGGTAAAATTCAGCTACCTTGTAAAGTTCTTACCAACAAACGTACAAAATAAATCTTCCTAAGCTCTTACCAACAAAGGAAAGGAAGGTCTAGTGCCGAGTGTGTTAAATTGAAAAGAGACTTCAATTCCTTTCTGCTCACTGTAACATTGCTTTTCACAGCCAACATTGTATCATAATGAGGAGGTTAACAGCACATTTTATGTCTTTATTATCATCACAGAGCCCTGGAGGTAACCACTGCATTGTAAATCACACTGATGAATAGACTGATATAAAGAATACATTAAGAAAACATTTATTGGTTGTTGTTAAACTGGTAGTCACTGAAAGCTCCTAAAGATTAACTGTGTGTTGTTACCAGAGGTTGAGTTGTTTGCTGTTCTGGAATATAAATACAATGGATTAATATATGTTTTGTGTCTGGGCTGTTTTTTTTTTTTATAATGCATTTTGTAATGCCATATGAGCAGGTCCCTGCATGATGCAAAGATAGCTGAGATCAACAGCAGGAATTTCAACATACAATATTATTTGATCTGATTTTGATATTATTTGATCTTATTTGATCACATTATTTGATCACAGTTCAACAATGAAACTTTAAGCTTCTTCTAAAGATTATATTTAAGAAACAATAATGAACTGAGAACTTGGGAATTCATCTGCAATGAAATTAAAGATGACGGGAGCGCGCGAAAAAAGACAATTAAATCCCCCCAATCAAATCCACACGCAAAGAGTGGATCAGGGCTGGATAACAAGGGGAGGAAGAGACAGGGGTAGCGGGGAGTTTAGTGTACTCTGTCACAGCCTTGAAGAGAGTGGTAATTGCGGGGGATTAGAGGGGGATTAGGCCTTCCCAGCTGCAGGTCTGATGTGGAGTGGTGCAGGTGTGTGAAGGAGATATAAACCCCCTCTTCCCCCCTCCCCGTTTTCTCCCGATGCCTCGGCACTCGCCAACCTGCCAAAGTGGGGGCACGGTAACAGGTGCAGCAAAGGGGCCCCACTCCTCACCCCCAAACACCCCTGACAACTGCCGCAGCGCTCACCGGGAGCCCAGCCCCCGTCCCCCCGCTCACCTGCCTGTGAGTGGACACACCATTCCCACCACTCCTGTTCACTGCTTGGAAAACTGCTCTGTGCGTGATTAGGTACAACTTTTCACAGACCGATGATGAAATGCATCCAATCCACAGGGAGAGGTGTAGCCAGAGGTGGCCTCATGTCAGTTTCTGCCAGGGCCAATCCTCACGCCTGCATTACTTACCGATTTAACAATAAGATACTCAGGGCTGTTCATAAAATAGTCGTAACTAGCCTGTAGCTTCAGATGCATTATCACAATTATCATATATTTATTTGGCAGCGGCCCTTATCTCAGGATTAGAAATGGTTGTGCAGAATACAAATAGGAGACACGCTAGCATAACCTGCTTAATACAAGTATCAAAACAGCACACACTGTTGCCATATAATTTACTGCCATAAATCCATAACGAATCACAGATTATGATCATGACTGACAGCATAGTACGAACAGAGAAAATCAGAAATACGTGCAAGACATGCCTTCAAATACATATACACAGTGTACACACACATTTGCCAGTCTGTCACCTCTCCATACAGGTCAGCTCAGCAACCACTTACAGACAGAGAGCTCTTCAGAGAGCGTATGAAATGCTCTCAGAGGAAAGATGCCGCCTACAGCAAGAATTTGAAATACTTCCCTGTGGACATTCTTGTAGGCCCTGATAACTAGGAGCAACAGGGACACAAAATAATTTATTCCAGGTACTATATCTTTTTTAAATAGCTGGACTCTGCTGGGTTTCTGTGTCTGTCCCTCCAATACCAGGCTCCACGGCAGTGGTCTGTATAGTTTATTCTTAAAAGCAACCATGAAGGTTGCGAAGAATTTCAGCTGGGTGGCTGCTTCCTGAGGGAACAGTGACCCTTTCAGTGTCTCCAAATCTTGAAAAATTCAATTTTAACTTCTTCTAAAGAGTGAACGTAAAGCGTTCACATCATTTCTCGGTTAATAAATGAACCGTGAACCTGCTGCTCAGCACGTAGCTTCTGCACACACCGCACCAGTCGGTTTTGATCGTCTCTGGAGGCTGTCGTTCAGCCTCGGTTCGGCTGTTGATTTGTTATTTACCGGGAGAGCCTTTGTGAGGAGCGGCTTGAGGGGAGGAGTGGGTCAGGAAAGCCGCGTTCTCACAGGTGTGTGTGCACAGAGCATTCCTCACACACTTCCTGGAGGAGGGCCCTTGTCCCTTGACACATAATGGCACAGATATATCCACCATTACACGCGCTCGCAAATTCATTACGCTATAGCGGCTACATTACATTGCTTTTATGTGTATTGATCTGTGGCTCACACTTCCACTTGTTATTAATCGCTGCAATACAACGCCACAATGCAACACAGCGGGCCTCATTCAGTGTGCAAACTTTTATAAAAAGGTCTCATTTTAGTTCATCCCAGCAGATAATGAGGTGGCTAAATGGGTTTTTGATATGAATTCCGCTGCGGAGTCAATAGCGCCATGATGCAGGAGGTCACATCAGACACATCTGAGCGATTGAAGCCGGCCGTTTCCCCCGATGGAAAGGCAGGTCACATAATCAATGCGTTTCTTCTACCGCTAACAAGCTCTGCTCCAGCCAGGAAAAAAAATGAACCTCCATAATGTTGGGGGTGTAAAACGCCATTTACAACGGAACAAATGCCAAAAGTTCACATCTCTAGAGAGTTGAGAGAGGCCAAATTTGAGGACGGCTCAGCACTGGCTTCCAAACGGGCTAGTAATTGCTGCCTTTAACAGCAGCATTGGACACATCTAATAGGCTTGGTTGACAAAGTCCACTTATCATGGATTTAGCATGAAGAAAAAAAAAATCAATAATCCATTGGCATTTATTAATTCATTGCTTTTCTGGTGTGACGGAACCCAATGTTGTGTACTACATGCAGTGCAGTGCTGTATGTGCATTTGGATAGTTGGGTGTTTTATTCCCAGAGTCCGAACACACACACGCACACACACAAACACACAAATACACACACACACACACACACACACACACACACACACACACACAAACACACACACACACACACAGGATGTGTTGGGGAAAGCATATCCTTAAGGGGAATGGAAGGACTGTGGGTCATTAAACAATCTGGCAGACATGTAGGGAATTAGAGATACTAAGAAATGATCCCACATGTGATTTATTCCTCATATTAAACTGGTCAACACACAATATACTGACATACATAACAGACACAACACATTAACCTGTCATTACCTAAAAACACTCATCTAGGACCACCTTAACCAGGTCAACCGTGTGTATCTTCAAAGAGATAAGGAAACTTTTTCCCCCTCCTCACATCTTACTCATTCCAACTTGGAAAACCAAAATTATGAGTCCACCTGTGCAGCAATTCAAGGCCCAAGGCCTCATTCTGGGATCTGAGCGCCTTTCTCCTCTGTGTTATAGTCTTGGGCTCAATTCAAAAAGAATGACAAGAAATTGCAGCTGTTTTCCATAGAATTATGGCCCCATATAGCTGTCGGTCTCATTTAAGGGACGGGTACTCCAAAAAGCTTTTATAATGGAAAACATCTGCCATTTCCTGTCTGTCCACCTTTATTTTTTTATATGTCATTCATCTCTGAGCCAAAAAGCATGGGGACCTTAATATGCTATTCCAGTGTCGCCTCCACGATTGTAATTGCTGTAAATGACTTTTACACTGGAGAGGTCACAGCATTATGTGTTGTTTATACACCTTCGATACCTAATTTCTTGTTTAATTAAGTTTTAAGAAATAGTTTTCAAAATATTACCGCAACCAAAACTCTTTTAAACACTGCTAATTAAGAGATGCAACTTTTATAACCTCCCCTGACAGCAATTTTTTTTTACCATTATTAAACTCTTTCCATCCACACTGACTACATAATTATGCCTGGTTGGTTTTCTTCAAAAGGTACTGTGGGGAAAAAAAACTGAGCAATTATTAAAATGCTGCCAGATGTTGGAACTGTCTATGGTACAGATACCGTTTTAATTAAAGCAAAATGTTACATGTAGCCAATCGGGAAAGAAAGCACGTAAACCAACTGCACAACTTATGGTCCAGCTATGAGTTAACCTGTTTGCAAGGGGCGGAGCCATTTTGTAGAGGAGAAAGTATAAAGTGTATGAACCCAGTAGGACCACTCACACGCAATAAACACTTGCATGTTCTCTACTAAATCTCATGAAGGGATTTCCTGACTGGTGACAGACTGAGAAAACAGTAGGGCCATTTCAAGAACTGGCTTTTGATGTGACATTGAATTTAGGCAGAGTGGACATTCAACTGACACCTGACTGAAAGACAGCACCTCAAGCAGTCATGCAATTGGTCGGAACTAAACAAGAAAAAGGATACTGACATTGAGTCCTGGTTGCAGATGTTTACCAAATGTGAATAAATATAATGCATCATAACGCGTACATGTATCCTCACATATCATCAATCTGCTTCAAGATTTTTATGTAAATGTAATGTTAATTTAATAATAATGATTGACAAACATGGAACTTTAACTTCTCTATATACTTGGGCTCTAAATGTCAGCTATCAGTGGAAATAATTTGGGTGGAGTTTAAAGGTTTCATACAAACTTTACAAGCAGCAAACTTGCTCTACAACAGTGGCAGTTAACCAGTTTAATTTTCTCTCCGCATGAAACTGTACATCCGTAGTTACTGGTCAGTAGAGTGAGTATCCAAGAGTAATTAAGCCATGATTCCCACAAACTAAAGCAAGGTGCACTGTGGTTCCAGGAGGCGCACCTTGCAGTGATAATAGCCTTTACAAGAACAATCATAATCTGAAATGGATTAAATTGGAAAAATCACATCCAATTAAGGCCTCCCTGAACAACACAAAGGCCTCTAACCTCCCCCTGGAGTATATTATTGGAACCTGAACAGTGAGCAAGAAATCCATTAGCGCAGCCATGGACATGTTAAATGTGACATTCCAGGCGCTTATAATTTTCAACAAAGCCCCGATAATTGTCCCCCTCTGTATCTCCTCCTGCCCTTCCTTCTTCGTTTTTGATGGGAGCAGCCGTCCCCGCGTGTCAGAAGAGAGCTGACCCAAAGCACCGGGCTGCTGAATAAATGATCGGGTCGCCGTGGGTGGGTCCCGTCTCCCGTGAGTGTGACGCCGCGATATATCAGCGTGATACCGCAGCTCGGGCGATTAATATTTCACACCGAGCCTGGCGAAAGGCGCACACAGACTGGAACTGGCAGGGGGAGGGTAAGCCCTGTAATACAATATATTTGTACGAAGGTACTTCTCTGTATGTGAATATGTGAGTATCGATCGCTATTTAAAAAAAAAAAAAACACTCCACACTAGCCTAGCACTTAACTTTGTAACTTACTGACCTCTTGTAACACCTTACGATGTCTACTCTTAGCATAGTGATGCACTTGTTTGTAAGTCACTCTGGGTAAGAGTGTCTGCTAAATGATGTAATGTAATGTGTTGTAATATAATGTAATGTTTAAATGTAAGGAAAGGAAACAGAGCCATTAGTCCAGTAGCTACACTCACAACGGAAGGTAAGAATTTCAGGATTATCAACAAAGGCATTTAAAATAAAAATAAACAGTGTTCAGCTCTCAAAGGAATAGATTTAAGCTTCAACACTCTTGTAATGGATTTGCAGTGTGATATTTATTTACCTGCTTTAAGCACTCACGGGCAATTAAAATGAATGGCTTTGATCAGGTTATACCGGAACTTCCGTGTATGAGGTAATTCATCATTAATTACAGCAGTCACAAAGAAACAGCATGAAATGCTTCATATCAAATGACAGGGAACATGCAGCACTTTCTAATGCAGCTGCAGATGGGTAATTAGTGAGGACAGTATGGGTAAACAGGAAGCAGAGGCGGGCCCATGAGTGACGACGGACAGCCCGTCTCCGAATCACAGTTCTGGGAAAGTGGACCAAATTCATTATAAATGGAGGACAGCGGATAACTCAGGGGAAAATGTTTCACTTGGAGCAGATTTCAGCGCTCGATTCCTGTTAGGACGGATCTCAGCCAGGCCATCTCTTTTACACAAACAACGTGCGAACGATACAGTAACAGTGGGGTCGCTAACGATTTTCCAGAGCGCAGACACCAGAACAGGTAGCCTTGGCCGCGCTCTTGATAAACCCTACAGGCACTCCAGCTGCGTGGCTCTATCCTGGAAATGAACTGCAGCACACGAAATGGGACAACATGTGTACTTAATAATGTCCACTGTGGGGTCACTAGAGTGCTTCTGAAGAGCTGGTGATGTGATTTGATAAGCCCTGCAAATGCCTAATGTCACCTGCGCCGGACATGTCGCGTCAAGGGACACAGGCCTCCATCTCATTAAATATTTAGCGCATACGGTGAATTAGCCATAGTGATGGCAGCGCACACGTGTGTCAGGGTGTGGAGTAGGCACAAGGGGAAGGGGGGGAGGGGGGTGGTTGGTAGAGGATTCTGGGATGTGATGTTGTCATCGCTGCCTGGCTCAGAGGAAGATTAGGAAGAGGACCTCCACTCCCATCATGCTTGTCCATCACTGTGGTTCTACGGCTGATGTCTCCATTAGGCCTTAGACTGGAGTCGACCTCCAGTTTGATCCCTTAGCTGCTCAGCCAATGGTGATAGTTCACCCAGACCCTCAACTGTACATGCTGCTGTGAAGGCTCTTCTCCTCAAAACAAGGGCCAGACTATTAAACACTGCCCAAGACAACTGACAACAGGGACACGTTTCTATTTAAATTTCACAACTTATGTTCTCAGGAAAAAAAAAAAATCCCATATGTCTTGCTCCTGTGGCATTTTCCTCCCCCTCTCTCTGTCTCACTCTCACTTTCTTTCACACATTATTGCTCACGCTCTTCCACATGCTCCCACTCTATAGCTTTCTCAGTTTAAATTCAGAAGGCAAATGACCTATACACTATTACACAATTTACACTGATTCCTCACACGACACGCATATGTATTTTCCTCTGAGTCAGTGCTCAACTATTCATCAATATATGTGCAAAAATATCCCTCATATGGGAGGCAGAGCGGTGGGTTGTTTGCAGGGCCGGCGTGGGGAGGCAGGCCTCAGTGGCCGTGCTTATTATAGCCCTGTCTCACAGCAGCCTCACAGCAGGCTAAAGAGAAGCAGAGGAGCGGCCATGAATGAGCGGCTACTGTTCAGACACACACCCACACACACACACACGCACACACACACACACCCACACACACACACACTAAAACACACACGCACACACACTAAAACACACACGTACACACACACGCACGCACACACGTGCACACACACGCGCACACACACACACAAACACACGCACACACACACACACACACACGCACACACTAAAACACACACACACACACATTCACACACACACACACAGCATGTGAGAAAGATGTAGAGATTTAACCTGTTATTTTGATTCATTCTTCACATTGATGTTATCTTGCAAAATAAGGAGATCTTCATGAGTCCCTTCTTCAACAGTGAAAACACTTGGTTGATACCCACATACATGAAGCTACTCCTTACATTGGTGCTGTTATCAGTACTGGGAATGATTTCAATGCATGTACTGATTTCTATACTGCAGTGAGTACCTGTACATGTACTGTATAACTCGGTAAAATACAAACCGGAGTCTGATCCAGCTCATGACAGTTTCCAGCTGAGTTATCTAGGCCTAAGATCTCAGCAGAAAAGGACTGGGGAGAGGGGGGGTGGGATGAGCATGTCAGGAATCGACCCCAGAGGAACACGTTCCAAATTCAATCAGAGATGTGTATCAGGGTGCACCAGCTACAACGGAAGGTCAACCTGAGGCTGGTGCACTCATGACGTACAAGCCACTCGACGGGTTCAATCAACCGTCTCCCTCAATAGCCACACACACAAGCATGTATCACAAACCAGACATCATTCACTCTCTAAGCCTGTAACAGCCTGTGGGTAGGATATGATCCCTCACTGAATATCTATTTGGACATTTCCAATGAAGACCACTTCTAACGAGGAAATGACTCACGTCTAATAAGAAAATTAGACGAGTTGGATATACTGACAACTGCCTCGATCACTTCAGTGGAACCTGCTGAAATCTTGTGAGTTCAAACTTGTGCCAATTACTGACTCACCCGCTTCAGAAACAACATCTCTGCACTAACTTCAGTGTAATTAAGACAATTACAAGGTCTGCTTGAGGGATTCCAAAGGGCTTTTTTTGGGTGCAAGAATCCAATGGGTGCAGTGTTGTGGATTCCAATCTATTTGCTTCCCTTACCTTTGAACGAACGCATTTAATAAAACCTTCACCTGCGGTGATTTCAAGTTGGCAAGCTGTCAAATCAGACATGTATGGAAGCCAAAGACATCATCCTTTTTTCATCCGGCACAAAAACATGGTTATCTAAACACGTACATGCCTGCTTCTGACAACAAACTCTGTGAGTGCTCTGAGTAGCTGTTCACTCGCGAGGCCCGCCGGCATAGGCTGGGCCAACCGTTGACATTCAAAGCACGGAGAAAAAGGGCTGAAAATCACTGCTTTCTTATCATTTGCACGCCCTTTAGCGCTGACACAAATACCTCTATAAAAATCTGAGATTTCGCCGTTGTTCCATGATTCAGAGACCTGTCAGACAGCTGTCAAGTCTAATAGCTGAACAGCCCCGCCATTGCATCGCTCCGATTAATAACTGTTGACTTAGTGCCACTAAATGCATCTAAAAGGTTGATGTGGTGGCGACATCAAATGGAATTGCACTTGATCTGATGCCAGGAACGCTTTCCAGACGGAGGGCTATTTACAGTAGGTGTCACCGATGGTAACACAACATTGCTCGCAGAAGTGAGATGCTAAAATGAGCGAGGCCTGAATCTCTTCATAAAAAAATGATAAAATAAAACAAGCTCCGAGATGTCAAATCAGCGTTATTTCAACCCTAAACATATTGCACATAGGAATAATTCTGCATCTAAAAATAAACCTCTGTAACTTTGTAACAGTCCTGTACTATCCTGCAAAACACCACCAGAAATGATTGAGGAGTCAACTAAATTAAACAATCAAATCAGATCATAAATTTTGTAATGCAGCACATTACAACATTACTCATAGGTGCGGGAATGAACAGCTGTGAGCCGTGTATATAGTCACCATAAAAAAGTAGCTCCAGGCCAATGTTTTCCAAGATTTCTTGGAAAATACCTCTTATTATGATCCATAATATCATCTGCAACAGGTATTTCGAGCCCCATGGGATGTTTGGAGAAACCCATGTCTGACTGCTGCATCACTCAGCTTTCACACAGTTTAAGCTCACCTCACACTTAAGTGCATTGGTCATACTTTGCTACTGTAACATAATATTGTCTCTTATTAACAACATGTGTGTTGGTGTGAAAAGCAGGGGGGGCTACTGTGGTTCAGCACTGCCAAGTCCAGCCCTCCTCACACCCTCAACCACACAGACCGCATCAGAAAGAGGGCTATAGGTGATAAAAGGCGAAACTCGATGAGTTCGCTAATGGTATTAAATGTAAGAGACCTGGATCTCCACAGTGAAGCCGAGACCCGCGTGGCAATCAGGCACATAATGACGCACGGCAGGCAAACACGCTGATGACAAGGTAACCACGCTCGGACGGCAAAAACATGGCGCCAGAATCGCGCTGAATGGCAAACTTCCCTGATTGCTGATTGCTGGAGCACCTCTCATGTCAGAGAGGGCCCTTGTGTCCTGCTTTACCACAGTTTGTCACATCCACATTCTCTCCAAAGTGTCCCTTTGTACTTCTCCTTCTCCCACCTTTGATGTGAATTAATGCTCTGTTTGAAGGGCACAGAGGTAGCTTGGCTTCCTGCAGAATCAGTGTTATGATTCTTGTATGCCTTCAAAGAGAAACCCGAGACTCAAAGATTCATGGCCCACGTATTCAGCACTAAAACAAAAAAAAGAAGTATTTTAAATGGGTTTCTGTTTACAAACATGCAGTTTAATCTAGCCACTGGTGAAACCATAGCCATCTTCAAAGTATTCATTATTAAATTGTGCTTCATATGTTGATATTGATTCAATTAACATTTTTTGATTTGGCAGGTGTTCTTATCTAGAGTAACTTACCAAAGTGCATTCAACAGGGACTGGCAATTAGCTGCACAAATACATAATCACTGGTCCCATGTTTACTTACAAAATGCCTTTATCCCTTTTTATTGCAGACCCGGCTTACAGATGGCTCTTCTGCAAAAACTAACTCAGGTAAACAACCTTGTTCAATTATAAAACAGCAGTGCTCTACCTAGGAACCTACAACCCTCGAGGCCAGTCTCCTGACCGCCACCTCCACAGTGAGGGAGGTATGTGGCAAACAAGGTGTTCACTTTAAAGTGAAGTGTAGCTTTTAAAGCTCTGTCCAGAAATCGATCAGGGAGACAATGGTGAGGGGCGAGCCTTCCGGGCCTTCAGATTTCCAGCAGCGGTGCTTTCCGAAGTGAGCCGTCAGAGCAAACAAAGTCCTAACTCTGTGACCTGTGTAAGTCGCCCTGGATAAGAGTGTGCCAAATAACATTAATGTAATGTAACATAAACCCCTTGTATTTCCCTTAAATTACATTTATCAAAGGAGGTAGAATACGATAGCTGTATCTTTTGACTCCTAAAATTTGCCTTAAGAGAAGTTCTGGGACAATTCTCACAGGGACTATTGAGTGGAAATGAATGTATTCTCTGACAGTAACCAGCAGCGTATCGCTGTATGTGTGGCTTGCATGTCAAGAGTTCATCAGTTAGGAGAGGCAGGACACATGCCATTGGCAGCCCGTGACTGATGAGCTGGTTCGACTGGTCGAGGATGGAAAAGCACACAAACCACAGTGAGATCCAAGCGCAGGTAGTTTGTAAAAAGGTGTGCGCCATCTGAAAAGAATGTGGGTGAGATAAGATCTCCCAGCGCCTGTGTTTTCCCAAGAGACCGAAACATAAACAGAGCGGATCCCGGCGGAGGCCTCACCTGCCTCTCACTCTCACCTGAGGCACCCAGGTTCCCACAACAAACACTGCGGTACGCCACAGCGCCCAGAGCGGGTCGGTCACCGCCTTTGCACAGTGCGCTCATTAAAGCTTTCCCTTCCTGTGGGAGCCGCCGCATACCTCTCTTACCTGGCTGATCTCAGATCAGTGCCCTCAGGCCCTGCCTGCGGGCTTTGTTTCACTCTGACAGGCTCGAGCCGAGCCTCTCGGCAAGGTAACTTTCTCCTGAGCATGATGAACTTTAGCTAGTTGAACTTTTAAATGTTTTTTTTTTTCCCCTCTCTCTTTAAAGGTGTTCGCGTAAATCCGCGTAAATTCCATTCCTGAATCTCTGGATCTCCTCTGAACACTGTCTGCTTTCAGGAATGGCAGTGGCTGTTTGTACAGGAGCTTTTCAAATCATATGATTAGGCCGAGTCCTTCTGACAAGTGCAAACGCACCTCTCCATTTAAAATTGATTGTTGATCCACACTTTCCAAAGAAACAGGAAATAAGGTAAGAAAAATAAAGAAATAAAAGTATAAGGATACGGATAAGGAAATTAAGTTCTATGTAACCTCACTAACCTAAGCCAGTCTTCACAGCTCTTAAGTGTAGGCGAGGTGATGTCTCCACACTGACTGACCATAGATTAGCTCAGTGGAAGCATATAACCTTCGACTTAATGGACCAGCGTCCCTCAAGTGTTTCCTCAGAGCTGCTGGAGATGAAACACTCCACATTAGCCTTAGCACCTGCCTGTGGAGGTGGATTACAGTGTCCACCACTGACGCTCTCTGACACTTAAGTCCTCAGCTGTTTCCACAAATCCCATTGTTTGTTATGTAAAGGACGCAGCGACGCCGGCGGAATGCTGATGCAGGTGGAACTCTGGGTAATCCCGCTCTCTTTCTGCCTGCGATGCAGTGAGCCAAAGCAGAACCGTATCAGAACTAATCTCTGTTTGGATTTCCTCTGTGAATATCAGGGATTTGATCACTCTATATAAATCCCTTGCTAATTTTCACACACAGGCAACTGAGTCCATCCAGTGGAGAGGTAGGGAGGGAACCGTGAATAACGCTACCCGCCACGGACCCAAATTCAGACTGAAACGACGTCATCACGAACGCCGACATCACAGCAAGTCGCTTCGGTTCAGAAAGAAAGAAACCACATGAATGCCGATTTGCTCATGGTACCACGGTTAAATTTTAGACAGACGCTGAAGAAAGGATATTTGCAGTCCTTCAGATTCGAGTTCTCACAGATGCCTAAAGACCACTACTGCCACATGCCATCAGTCAGGACTGGGCCCACGCATTTTTGTGGACTGCATTCTCCATCACGTCAGCACACATCCTTGATGTCCTTCAACAAGCTGATGTAGCCTCATGCAACCTACGTAAGTGCTACAAGAGGACACAGCTGTGTTTCAGATCACTTATAAAGTGCCTGCCAGATTATTAGATAATAAATACAGAATTTAATTTGTTGTTCTACTGTCAAATAACAGAACATTTTTCTTATACTGCAGTCTTTATGACACCATGAGTAAATCAGTATGGCCCAGCCTGTGGTGATAGCAGTATTTCATTTACTGCAGTCGTATGCATTTCCCATAGATCAGGAAAACTGTCAGAATACCCACTCACCCAATCATATCTGGTCTAGACAGAAACCGGCCAGCCAATGGGAGTTTGCCACACTGAACAACTTATCTCTTCATCTGTCTCACAGTCATTTGAGATGACAAGTTCTGGTAAAATGATCTGTGAGGAAAGAAATTCAGCTCTGAAAGATGCAAAAGGCTCTCTGATTTGAGACAGTTTACCAATAGGTATGGTATGGGTATCTCTGTGCATTAGCACAATCAGCGGGTAAAATTCATGCTGTGTGTGATATGGATAAAAATGCCATTAATTCTACAGCTGGTGCAGTATCGGATTCCCGGATTGGAGGTTCCAGGGACTCAAACAGCACATCTCTTCAAACGAGTCCCTCTCACCGGAAAGGGGCATTGCCCAGAGCTATATAAATGCACGCTTTGTGAGCACACTCTGCATTGCAGTCCGTCCTACCACCTGCCAGGCCTAGATCTTGCGTGAACAAAGCGAACCACCCAGCTGTCGTCGAATCGCTCCGTGGGCGCGCAGGAAATGACACGTAGATGAGAAGCCGGAGATAAACCCACATGGTATTCCCATCGCGCTCGGGCACAAAGCGGGCCTTCTTTAATATTCATCGGGCCAAAACAGCCAATTCCTCATATCAAGCTCCGGCTTCATTACCGGCAAATGTGAACTGCGTAGTTATCACAATGGACTACCTCCCATAATCAACCTTTCTGAACGCGCTGACGGGGGAACTTTGAGGATAATCGGCTCCTGGAAAAGGCATGTAACAAACTAGCACTGAACCGTTCAAGGCAATGCAGTTTAAAGTCAGTGGATGTTGTACTCATTCTGCACATACCAACATTAGATTAAGGGCCCACTGAATGTGTAACAGCTTTTTAAACCAATGAAATTCCATCAAAGGTGTCCTAGTATGTTTTGCAAAAGAAGGTATCAAGGAAAAGCTAAAATTGGACTTATAATACTCCTTCTGTAAGCTTAGCGGACACTGTGATGCAGGAAGACTTGCATTGCTTAGGCTAGATAGGTAGACTATGCAACTTGCAGTGCTACCTCCAATCACACTGTCAGAATTGAACAGACTCAAGTGCAACAATTTTAGTCATGTTGGATAATCAGGACTGAATAATGTAAAAACAAGGATGACTTTGTTTAAACAGGTTTCTTTCCTGCTATCGCGGCGCGCCCCGGCCCCTGAAGTTATGCAGTGCTTCACGACTTTCGTGTCCAAACCGGTTTGCTCTGGTTTGCGCTGTTGTCACTCACAGCGAGCCAGGGCAGAGACAGTGAGGGGAACGAGGTGAGGGCGACTCACCTCCTCACAAGTCCCAGCATCGGCAGTGACCTGCACATGGAGGTATGTGGAGAAGGCAGTGTCAAAGGTCAAACGCTATCACATCCTTTCAAGTATAAAGCAAACAGGTTGAGGGACAGACATTTTGCAAAATGCAACTGGTTTATTTTGCTGTTCAGATATAAAAGCAAGGAAAGCTTTTAAATACATCTTTTCCAATTACCAATAAACTAGATTACAGAGAGATGATTAAATTAAGTGTGTGCATGGCACATGGTGATAATCTATGTGATAAGTTAATTAGCATTAAAGGCTCTCCTGAATACCATGATGAGCAGATAAGGTATGTCAGCTGCTAAAGACAAATCAGACTAATAATTAACTTCTATCTTTTTTTTTTTACTCTCTTCCTCCTTTCCTTCTTTCAGTTTCTTTATAAATCAGTCCATCTGAATGTTAACAAGGTCCTGACATCCACACCTCCAAGTAACAGGTTAAGTGAAACAATCAGTGAATCAGGCTGGCATTCAACTGCAGTGCAAAAATTCAGCCCCCAAGAACTGACCCCATATCAATAACCACATTTTACCAATTACATTACTTTTGCCAAGCTGGTGCTCTTATTCAGAGTAACTTTCACAGCTTACAGTCTTCTGCATTATCCATTTACACAGCTAGGTATTTGGCCATTTCAAGTTAGGTACCTTGCCCGAGGAAATGACAGTGGTGGCATACCTGGAAATTGAACTTACTACCTTTAGGTTATGAGCTGTGTTCTGCACCACTCCACCACACAGCTGCCCCGTTGTGTAGGGTCAGGTAAACTGATCCTGGATCTGTTGTTGGGGGCTGAAAGCGCCCAGGTGGCTTCAGTGAAAAGGCACAGGTTGTCTGCAGGTAGTCATTTGAAGTGGCATCCTGTACACTCACCGGGAGGCTGACCACAGGTCACCCCACACCCACACTTTCTACTCTCACACAAAGATGTATCACAGGGACAAGAGCAAAGGCCACACATCAATGGACAGGCTTCAAGACACCATGACATGAAAGTACATGTTCTCCTAGCCAGGCATGAACACAGGGACGAGGCTGGGGAAGAGGCCTACTCCGACCTGCTGTGTCTCTGGTAACTGGACTCCCTCACCAGGAAATACAGTCCCCTCTGCGTCAGCCGTGGCACATCAGGGGACAACTGTACTGGCAGCTCACCCACACCTGTTAGCATCGTCCAAATAATGGTTCGTTGTAATGCAACACTGCATTATTCTAACGCAATGTTGCATTTATTACTTTACATGACGGCTGCGGTAATTCCTCTGAGAAACAAGAGTAAGCCCATAAAAAGCAGCTAGCTTGTAACCATGCATTTTAGAACACAATGTAAAATGTAGAAAAAAAAAAGGAAAAAGGCTGGTTTTCCAAATGATAAAATCTAACATTTTATTTAACGGCCCAATATATTGTTGGAGCAGTTTTGGCACAATGATAATCAACTGAAAATGTGTTTATGTTGGTTTTAGTGGGGGTGCTGTACTTTAATGGGAATGTGCCAGGAAAAGATTTCTTACATGAAAAGCCTCTTGCAGTTCTGCTTCTTACACTGCCAAATCACGATTTTATCTATTATACAACAGTCAGATCTCATGATCAAAATGATAGTAAGCAAGATATCACAATTGCCTGAATGCTCCAGGCATTTCCTGCCCTCAACAACTGATCTGAGATCAGCTTGCCAAAACCGATTCTATCCATGGCTATGTGGGGGCATTGTGAGGTGGGTATGGGATAATGATCCAGAATCAATGTTCACGAAAAAGATCCATACAAAGTCAAGACAAAAATGTATTCATACCTCATGCCTCCTTTAACTATATCTATTGTGCTTATCTCATAATCAAACATTTCACAACTTCCTTGAACAGGTAAACCCTCAATGAGAGTGAACAACATATTGTTCTTGTCTTTTCTCCCATGGACACATTTCACCAGCTTGGCCTGATCTGAATTCACGGCAGGCATTTGACTGACAGGTCATCTTTCACTGACTTGCTGGTTGGCTGTTGAGCATGAATGGTGCATTAGCCTGGTGTCACCTTCTGTCTAGGGAGGCCTAATTGAAAGCAGGTGTGTACAATGAGGAGGGGGGAGGGGGGAACCTGGCATCTCTCAAAGGCAATTTGTTCATCTAATGAGCTTTTATGAAGGGGCTTTTGACTGAGAGGAAACCTCCAAATGAAGTAGACGTAGAGCATTATGAAATTATGCATTTATACTCCACAGGACTGATGACTGACAGCAGAAAGCCGAAAAGCTTCGTACATACATTGCAAACACAAGAAATCTTATGTGAGACATAAGCTTAATGTCAATATTTTGAATATTTTTAAGCCCTTCCAGTGAAGTATCATCTTCATGACTATCCAAAAATAAGGCATTGTGCTCTCTGGAAAATGAACTCCTTAACGCCTGTCAAACCACTCTTTTCAAACCAGCTGCACAATGTTAACTCAGTTAACTGAAAATGCTCCATTTCTCCCCATTAAAGGAAAGGCAAAGAGTCAGACACACGAGGCGGTTGGGTTTCAGGGGAGCGGTGAGGACTGGGAAATGGGAAGGTGTTGGCAGGGGGAAGTGTCGGAGGCACCCCACGAACACCTGTACCTGGTTACCCCACTCCTGCGAGGGACATCGCGTGTGACACTCACATGTGAGGTCTGCCTCTCAAAAACTCATTTTTGCTCATATTTACACCTGGAGCTTTAGCTGGGGGACCAGAAGCACAGCATCAACAAAATTAATGTGTTGACTCATCATCTCAGTGGACTAAAATCACTGCACCAGTAGGCCTTTATGCATCACAATCAATGATTAGAAAGGTTTTTTAACACTCACATTCAAGTGGTACCACTAATTTATTTTGGTAAGCTGTGTTTTGGCACATGGTGAAGTGTAAATATTCATACAACAACATACTGGTAAATTGTGACAAGCTCTTACAGAATCAATGAAGATGGTGTAATTGCTAAAAGTGTTTGAGTATGTGTGTTTGAGTGCTAAAAGTGTTTTTTGACCCCCAAATGTCAACACATTAACAGCACTGACTGAGCCATGAGGGGGCAATGGAGATAATGAAAAACATTCAAATGGCCCCTATGCTCTTACTAAACACTGGTTAAGAAAGGTGCTAATTATTCTGAACTACTGGCAAAATTATCAAAACCCCCTACAGCATAATAAAGTATTACTCAAATTATGAATGAACACAGCTGTGTGTCCACCATACTGTTTATACAGTATCAGCATTGGTGGGGAAGTCACTGGTGTTGTTTTTAATAAGTGCATCCATTATTGCCACAGCTTCACAAGTTCAGTAGGTGAGCCAGGAAAAAAAAAATGGAGTCACTTGGTCAAATGCTGTGCACTTGGTCAAACGCCTTATTAAAATTGATGTACAGCACAAAGTAGATTCCATCAGTAGACTGTACGAACTTCAGCGTGGACAAGCCAGACGTTTTGTGATCTCGGCACTGGAATCCGTATAGGACATATACAATATTTATACATAACGTGTTATATATTCACATTAATGAACAGCAGTTCCCATCAGAACTGACATTAGTAGGCGGTGATTCATAACAGATTTCAGAACAGGGAATGACAATCTGCTGAATTATTCATCGTTCATTCGCTGCCTGAAAAAGAAGACAGATTCACCTCTCATCTAAGACACCTGGCCATGGAACTCCCGCTCTCCATAGGTACTTCTGCAATAACATTCCCCCATACAACAAAGGCTGAGAATGAAAACATTCCACAGGGGACTCATTTGTAGGTCTAACAATGGGTGAAGAGACCTCTCTGGAAGAATCAGATTTCATTTGAGTTTTACAAATTCACAAGTGTATCACTCCAGAGTTGGTATACTTAGCTGCAAAGTCATTCTGAAGCCCCAGCCACATATTCAGACTTATAAGATGTTGCAGGAGTGGATCTGAACATTGCTATTAAGAATGCAGTTGGACCACTAAAAACTCATACTGATCAAAATAATTCAATCCAAAGAGCCAAATGGGTCATTAAAAATAAAAAAAATACATGAAACAAAATAATTTTGTATTATAAAAATATATATATACGACTGGACATCTTCTTTTTTCTATTCATGAATCTTCTCATTTTTTAATGTGAGACATCTCTTACAGATGCCAGGGCTGATTTGGACTCTAAGCAAATAAACGGCTGGGCCACTAATATAAGTTTTACGGTATTATATATGTATGATCTTGCTCTGGCCAAAAAGTCGAAACACCCCTTGGGCTTGGAGTTCTCTGTCCTCTAGTCTGTGTCCAAACCTTTAGTCACTTAATTGGACCAATCATACATCTTAATTACTCCAGAGCCCAAAGTGCACATGGTGATCCAGACAGACCTTGAAAACGAGATGGTATGCCATCTCTGTGAAAGGAGGGAGCAAAGGCGGATAGTGGAGGGTCCTCACCCCACCAAGGGTAAGTCCACTGCAGCTGCAGGTGTGACCGTCCCCTGTGGTCACTAAGCGCGTCCACACTGTGACCCACTTGGAATATGCCATATTTATACCTCTCCAAGAAAGGCGGGTTAAATATTCAAAGGTACCCCGCTGACTCCCATCAGCCCCATGAAGGATATGAGGGCCAATCCCTACCCTGCGGTTAAAAATGTCACCACCATCCCCGCATTGCGCTTAAAGACCAAGCTGCAGCTGAAAACTGCAATTCATCTTTTCTTTTCAGCCAGGTCCCGGGCTGTGAGCACATGGCATGGTTGTCTTTTTTTGGCGAGGGATACCTTCCTCTGTCCTCAAAAGAGGCCATGAAGAAAAACTACCGGAACACAAATTTAATCTTGTCATCCACAAATAAATCATCTTATAATGGAGAAGTACATTATGAGAGAATTCTCTATAGAATATCGTTCAATGCCTCTGTACAAGAAACAAATAAATAAAAACTACAAAAACCTAAACTGTAAAATCTTGAGGTGCTATATAGGTTTTAATGCACTCTGTTATGCTCCAGTCTAAAGAGAAAGTGATGTACAGGAGAGCTATTAGTATACAGTAAAAACGTGGTTTTGGACCTCAAGCAGCCCCAGACAATTGCTGTAAAAGTCCACTGGTCTCCTAGCCATGCACCAAAGCCTACCATACGTGCTATCTTATGACAACAGCCCACCATTCTGAGCTCACCAGCCACAAGCACTGTGCCACATAGTCAGTCTCTGCTCATTAATATTTATCGGCACTTTCCTGCCATTAGCAATTCTGGCCACACGTTAGATTGCTTTTCCAATGCGTGGAAATTAGACCTATTGGAAAGAATACCTTGATCAATACTGCCCTTTTCACATTCCTGTTCCATGTGTTTTGTGTGCTTTTGGTCTCCATTATCTTATGCTTTTGGAGTGTGATGAGTGGCACAGGCTGTGCTCTGAGGTTAAAGCTTTAGAGGGGTGTGATCAAAGCTAGCCGTGTGGAGGGCATTGTATTGTCCCTCCCAGCATTCTCCCGAAACAGAAGGTGAAAGCACCTTTTTTCTGCCTGCTTTTATCCAACTGGAGATGTGGTTTTCTGCCTTTAGAGTGTCTTCTCTTGGCTGTGAAGTGCTCAGATCTGTGTAGCTGTGCCCCAAATCAGTGTGTGTGGGCAGCTATGTGTTTTCCCCAAGTTGTGCGTAAAATATCCTTGGGGAAAAAAAAAAAAACAGCCTTGATCCAAAAGGAACGCCATTAAACCAAATCAAATGTCAAAAGAAGGCATTTTTCTATTAAGATGCATATCAGAGTAATTTCTCAGACTTTTTCAGACACTGTTGTCCTTCAGAACTTTAACGGTAAAGGGAATCTGATGCCAAATAATCTTTTAATGACTTTGCGCTCACTCAAAAGACCTCATAAAATGGACAGTAATTTAACTATTTGAGGCTGAGCCCACTGAAGGCAGAACCTCCATCATCTCCACATTACTTTGTAATGAGTGAAACGAATCAGTAACAAATTTGGTTATGTTTCACAAGCTGCACCATGGCATATTCCCACATGAAGTGAACGCATGTCTTTCACAGAGTAATTGGGGGATATGAGGACCTCAGGTATGGGAGTGTCAACACTTGGTTGTAGGGCAGCAGGTGCACATGGAAGGCCTGTGCTCCTTACTCTCTCTGTCTCTATCTTATACACACACACACACGCACACACTTCTCTCTGTCTCTCTCTGAACTAATTCCTGTATCACAAGCCACAGACACAAGCCCTCCTTACATGCACCACGCGAAGTATCGGGTAATAAAGTGCCGTCTGATTTTACGGGGTCCTAATAGCACAACAAACATCAAATCTGATGTATTACCAGCGGCCCGGTCCAGTCAGACGCCCCGAGATGAAGATAAATTGCCCTTATCGCGGCACTTCGTTAGCCATAATCGGGTCAGGCCAGGGAACTGTCCAAATTACACTCCCCGGTGCCAACCAGAACTGGTGCGCTCACTGACAAAGAGCGCACACAATGAATTCAGGGGCTAACAAATACCATTTTCCTGCAAGGAGGAACTGGCTGCGGCACAGATTTCCTCTTCATTGACCAGATATTCAGCTCCCTCTGCCTCACAGTAAATGTTCGTTGTTGAAGCTGTAAGTGGTCTGATTTGCTGGATTCATGTAGGGACATGGCCTAAAACACAGCATTCGTGGCTTGCATAACAATGAAGACAGCGCTAGGACTTCCTCTCATCGTATATAAAAAGTCTGTGGTGGTAATCTCAGGCTTTCACGAGATGTCATCTTAAAAAAAGGGTTAATTATGTTACCTGAGGCCCTGCCTAAGTGCAGGTACACAGCAGTTACCGAGCAAGAGCCCAGGAAGGGCTGTCGCTGACCATGGCACATTTCTGTTACTCTCTGCTGTTGCTTTATCTTATTCATGCAGTACTCAATATTTAATGTCTGCTCAAAAGCATTTAACATGAAAGACTTTGGCTCAAACAGTGCATAAATATTTATCCTCTGGTGTCTCTGTGTCCTCGGGAGATGCGGGACAACCAGGGATAATAGAATGAAGTGTGAGCTAAATACTCAGCCTCATCTGTCCTCAGGACTAATAGTAATTATTTGACCATATTTAAAACAAGCTGTAATAGTTTATAAATAATACAAAGGAAGAAACCAATAGTATAAGTGAAACTGCATTCAGTAAGTGATACAATGTGCATTTGGATTCAGGACCCTGAAGCAATACTCTCTGAAGAATAATAACCCAGTGAACCTTACTGTGACAACTAAACAACAGCCTATGCACAAGTGATAGAGCGCTTCTTTTCAAATGGACAAATCAACTAAACAAGACTTTCTAGGGTCTTTTTTGATCAAGTATACAGCTCAATGTCTATGACTCCTTATGCATCCAATCAAAATACAGAGAAAATGCCCTACGGGCCTTACCTTTTTCTGGTCTTCCAGCTTGTGACTTGTGGACTTCTTCCCATGTTTGCTCGCCTCTGGTGGTAAATCCATCACTTAGTCAAATAAGAAAGACTCCACAAACACATGAAACAATTACCAAAGGAAGGGCGTGGGGGGCAGGGGGGCTACCAATGGCCAGTCAAGCCTTGTCCCCGAAACACACCGTTGCTCGACTGCAAGGACTCCATGGGATGGCTGGAGGACAAGTGGGGAAACAGGGCGTGCCACAGAGAGGGGGCTCGTCCGGGGTTATCCGAATTAGCACATAATCAGTCAGCAGGAAGGACCAACAATCCCACAGAAGAAACATCCAATCAAGAGTCAGCTATTTCCACCCAGGAAACTCCTCTTCTTTGCCTTTCACCTGATGGTCAAAATTGTATCCAGGTTCCCGCCTTGGTCCTCACATCTGCAACACAGAAACATCTCAGAACTCACTGAAATGGGGCCAGGCAGCCAGGCAATTAAACACACTGTTCCTATATCATTAATGAACAGACGTTAGCAGGCTAGAAAATCTAACTTTCTAGTAAATAAATATTCCCAAAGGTGCAATACATATGGGAGAATCTGCATATCAAAGTAATTATGCTTTTTTTTTCTTTTCATTCTCACTGGGATAAATAAACATGCTTTCTAGTCCTCTGTGCGCAATTGTTTTCCCATGTTTCCGTACGTTGCAGTGGGAAGGACTGAGTCATTCTGAGGTCAAGAGCCACATTCTGGGAAAAGTCCCAGAGTTCACCAGCTCAGAGCGATAACCACAGGGCTGGGGACTGATCACTGGCCCTCTGTGGCCTTTTGGCATGTTTCAGAGACATTTGTGTGTTTGCTTTTTTTGTTTTTTTTGTTTTCTCTGCCATACATACAATTTATGGGCTGGTTCAGTTTGCATTGCTTTACTTTGAGGAAAAAGAGTGGCCTTGGCTTACATTAAGATTGATTTGCTTTTTAAGCAAAGAAGAAACCAACACTCAACAACAGCACTGCAAGAATGACTTCAAACTTAAAGGAAAATGAAAGTTTTTTGAAAGGAATCTTCTCATCTATTAAATAACTGTTTCATAAATATCAAATAAGTAGGCCTGTGCCAGCAAGCATTTTTTACCAAACCAGACACTAAATAACAGATGGAATCCCATGCCAACCTCCTCCTAAGCAAACCAATCATAAAACACAGATTCTGTTCCGACAGTATGCAGTCACACCTCTTTGGCTTTCAGGATTGTGATTTCAAGACAGTGATTCAGTCTCTGGATGATTCACTCTGATGAATCACCGATTCTGCATTGATGGCCACCAACAGATGCTGTTTAAAAAATGAATCGAGCCATTGACTTTGCCATTATGATTCAAAATGAATATCTAAAAAAGACTGAATATTTAGAGGTTGTTAGATGAAAGTATGTGTGAACTCATGAATGATGTAGTTGTCTAGATGTAAGTCAATGTGTCAAACCTATTTAGGGTGCTTGGTTAAACAAAGGATAGGTTCATCACACTTTTAATGAAAACATCTTTATTCCTCCATTCTAGTGCAGGGATATGTATAAAAAAGATGTCTTCACTGATGTGTTTGTGTTTCACTTCCTGGGGGCAATACTGAAACATCAGAAGAGGTTTTTACTGGTGTTGACAATACAACTAATTAGTTGACTGATTGGAATCTCTGACAATGACTTGAAGCAAACATTTGTTTCATTTTTATTCCAAACTCTATCAGCCAGGGAAGTCAAACATCGCCTAAGGTGTCAAAAACTGCCAAAGGCATCAAACATTGCTAGAGCTGTCAGCCTTAATGTGTGTGTGTGTTTGTTTTTCTTTTTTTTCACAAAAGCATATCTCTGTGTTTTCTTCAAAAAAAAAAATACCTGGCTTTATCAACATAGTCTGGTTGTAATGCCTCTGGGCGTCCCTAAGGTCAACACTCACAGAGGCCTCCATGGACCTGCCCCAGGAATCGATACTCAACCGTCACACCGGATCAGCCAGTGACTGCCACTGTGCTGCATATGGGCCAATCAGAAGGCATGGGGCCTGCGGGCAGTTGGGACTGAGAAGCGGGCTGCTAGGTAACTAAATGCAGACACAGATCTTTTCTGCCATATACTGTATGTTCACTTGCCAGGTGCCTCTACTTGTCGGGGTTAAACAGCTTTGTTTGTTTCTCTCTGATGCCCGTTGCTTTCTCAAATGACACGCATTGCGCACAATTGCTTGGTCAGTGAAGAGCTGGGGGAGCAAGACGTCAAGTGTGGAATGGTTTGAGACAGGATCTGAAGGGAGATTCGACATCAAGGGCCCTCCAAGGCAAGGCATGTCTTGCGCTTCTTGTTGGAAGGGAATCTAAGGGGATGGCTCAAAGACCTACTTTCAAAACAGAGGGATGTAATTGATTACAAAGCAAGCTGCTCCCTCTAGAATTTGATGGCTTTTGTTTTTGCGCTGTGTTCTGTTTTGTTATGTTTTAGAACAACATATAGAAACGTGACCTCCAGGGACTCGCCAAAGAAAACATCGCGGAATGATTGCATCCAAGCCACAATGCAAATACATACTGTTTCCGCGCCATTCCCAGAGCGGAGATATGTACAAAGTTTGTACCTCATGAATTTTGCATGGATGTCGATTTCTTTTTTTTTTCCTCCTCCTTTGAATATTACAAAAGAAAATGTTCAGGCATGCTGGGAATTGTTTCACAGCGGAGCGAAGATCCGCCCTCTGTTAGTAAATGATTGCTACCCACGTGCTTCAAGCTTCTGATTGAGGATCCCTCCTTTTGTGCCGGGAACACATTCTCATCTAGGCCTCCTAGCAAAACATTCCAGCCGATCATTCAGCGACACATATACTGCAGGCTTCTTAGGTGACAATTCACTCGCTGTATAAGACAAAAAACAAAGTTCTGTGGCCTGACAGCACATTGAATTGGGGGGGGGGGGCATAACAACTGCCATTATCGATGATTCCAAAGGGCTTGCAGAGAATTCCGCAGCTGCCCCAGACGCTCAACATCCGCACAGCAAATCATCAACTTTCACAACAGAGAGAAGAGGGATTTCGACAGGCATCATCAGCTAATCGTGACAAAAAAAAAAAATGAATAAAAAATGCTTTTGCGCTGTCTCTTTCAAACAGGCATGCCGAATGAGACACTCTCTGACAAAAAGCACTGTAATTGCGGGACACTCTCCACATGTCATCCAGGCGAATGACGCTTCCGGCCCACCTACCGAGCACCTCCCGTTATTAGGATGAATGTCACAAAACAAATAAAACGCTTTTTTTTTTCAAAGCAATTCAGGGGGGGATCTATACAAGGGCTCAGAATGGCTTAATGGGCAGTAGCCATTACACTTGTCACCTTTTAAATTTGTTGTTTTCGGAATGGCACTTTTATTCAGGCAAATAATATAGATGGAGCATTACGATTTTTTAACTAGTATTTCAAAGGAGATGTAGGGAAGGAGAGAATCCTCGTTCTTTGCCTATCACACCTTGATTAAGGCCAGACTTTCTGGGCAATCATGTTCATGTAGATGCTTAACATTTAACTACACCACCAAAAATTTGGGAAAAAAATTTACATTTAAGCATAACTATGAAGGTTCACTAAACACTGTTTAATCATTGCAATGTGCTGAGGTCCCATGCACTTACCCTGATCAATTTGGAACAACCTACTCCAGCTGATTAAAGACTAATATTCAGAGAGTGTGTAACCAGAAGCCGACCCAAATGTTCAAAACAGCATAATTCATTGACCTAGACTGGAACATAATATCACCAAAGAGATCTACATGAACCACATGCATCTCCTCTGGGAGAATAATCACATCAGAATAACCAATGCAAGTTAATCTAATTAAAGTTCAAAGGTCACGTCCTTGAAGAGCCTCGCTGTGGTGTGGCATCTAACAGCATTGAATTAAAATATAATATGCTGTTAAAAGCTTCCAAGCTTCACTCCTGTGATTTCAGTTCTAAAACGCATCTTCAAAAAAAAAAAAAAACAACAGCAGTCACAGCACTGAACAGCCACGGATTTGAAATTGAAATTGCTCTGTAATTGAAACTCGGCTGAATCTTATTAGGAAAAAAGTGGGACAAAGTTCTGGGTGTGAGGTGCAGATTTGCGAAGTGGAAATGATTGAAACTGAGATTCAGCGGAGGGCAAAGATTTTTCATTTGGGGGGGGTGCAGGTGCCCGTCAGGAATTAAATGGGCGGGCACGAATGTCACGGCAACGCGTAATCAATGTATAATCGCCAGCCGCAGAGCAGGGACTCGTCCCTCCCACTTGCGTGACTTTAATTTCATGAGCAATAAATTGATTTTTACGGCAACCTGAAAAGCAATTCACTTCTAACTGACTTACGGGAAGAAATTTAGAGGCACAAGAGGAACAAAACAAAGAGGGCCTGAGAAGGTACAGTATGAAGTGAAGAGAAATGCGAAGGCCGTTTTTAAGGCTGTGAGGGTTTTTTTTTTGTGAGTTGACCCCTCACAGCCATGCTCATTACGAAACTGGAAGCGATTGCAACATCACAACTGATTTTGTACAACAGTTGGCAATCACATATTATCATATTATCTGCATTTTTACATATATATTTTTAATTCATTTCACATTACCAACACCGTTTACATTTGTTTAATGACTAAAACTACAGCTAGCTGTTGTAACTGCACAGTCCTTAAGAGAGGCATCTCTTTAACGGAGCAAGGGTGATCTTTGCTTGTATTCTGATGCCAGCCGACATCACAAAGGCCTGTATTTTGGTTGGAACAGGGCAGCAAAACCTGAAACTGGGACAACATCACTGCCTGTGACATCAGTTATGAGTGTGGGCTCCAGGCCAGCCTGATAAAAGCTGGGGTTTGGCTTCTGTCCACATCTCACTTGTAAATGCCGACCCCTGCATCAGTCCCAGCGGGTGAGGCCCCAGCCAGGAGTCACGCCCAGATCACGGTCACTTACAAGCACAATCCTTTAAAGTGAATACGTTATCGATCACTCGCACGCGGAGATCCATCACGGACGGAATGGGCGTGCGATCTGCAAATCAGCAGTTTGCAAATGACAGGCCGGTGCGTGTCTCACGCCACCATTAAGTTTGAAATATGTGGTGGAATTGCGCTTGTACATTGACTAAAGTCTGAAGTTCCTAAAAAAAGGTCCGGCTTCCAAATCCCTGCCGCTCAGTGCACAGCTGGCTGCTTTTGGCCCTTAGTGCCTGGAAACATCACCGCAGACCCACGCAGCCTCAAGAAGCCCTTATACGCCGGGAGAGTTGGTTACCATGGCGAGCAATCTGGGCACCGACAACAGAAACAGGCAAGAAAAATAAATAAATAAATCACGCAGAGCCTAAATGACAGGCAGGGAGTCAGACACTTGGACATACAGGAAAAACGATAGCACAGACAAGAGCAGATCTATCCTCTCTCTATCCTTGTGTGAGACAGCACCCGGAGTGAGAGAGAGACAACAGGTCGCCGGATTGGGGGGGGGTCTCGGCGAATCACAGGTGGGAGAGGGGGCGGGGTCGGCAGGGCCGGAGCATAACCGCGTGTGTTCCTCGGGGCTGACGCTGAAGCGTGGGCTTGTTCGTGCTGATCCACCTGCTGTGCGGCGTGGCTCTCATCAGGCTGGCATCTTAATTGCACTTTACGGGCTGAGCGGAAACAGCGGCGAGGCTTTCTCCTGTTCCAGGCGGAACAAATCGGTAAACCGCGCTCCAGAAAACACCACTGACAAAAGTTAGTTTTTTCGTGCTCAAAAACAAATGTACATTTTTGCTCAGGTACAAATGTATGCTTTTTTTCATTTCAGAGCATGGGAACTGTGGCTGTGACTGTTTCTAAGCTGCAACAAAGTAGCTTAACAGTGTTTTTTTTTAATTGAGGCTAAAGAAAAGGTTAAAGCCGTATGGAGAGATGGAGCCCAGTTATGAATCAAGTGAACTGAGAACCTACAAAAAAATCACTACATCATTTCAGTTCACCCTCGGGAAACTGTCACAACATTGCATATGCTGTTATTCAATTAAAGCAAGAAAACAAATAAATAAAAGCAAATAAGAGACGGGTCTCTGGGGTTCGTTTTTCAATTGCCACATGTAAAAATGCACCTTGCGCTCTCTTAAATGGGAACTAAATACCGTTTCAGCATCTCGTCCTTTAACAGGGGCCTGGTAGTGTAGGTGCCTGAAAGAAAAGCTCCACGTTGAAAATGACCCCAGCTTCCCTGTTGTCACGGCAACTGAGGAGAAAGGAGGCACAAAAAAAAGTAGAGGACTGCAGGTACCCATTGTGGTGCGGTAATGCAGTAATCACCAAGCCGCAGGAGAGGGGCTGAGAGGAGCCGGCAACAGCTCATTAAGTTACACGCGAACCCAGCAGAGGCCGTTGTTTTAAGTCTCTGATAATGAGGAGCCGGAGGCAGACACTTGCGGCGACCTCCGCAAAGCAAAGGCAAAGTCCTCTTCTGCCAAATCCTGCCCCGCTGAATGCACGCCCTGGCAAAGAGGGCTTATCTGCTTTAGGGGGACAGCATAGAAATTTGGAGTCTGGGTATGTGTGTGTGTGTGTGTGTGTGTGTGTGTGTTTGTGTGTGTGTGTATGTGTGTGTGGGTGCGTGTGTGGGTGTTCAGGCATGCATGTTTGTATGTGTATCCATGTGTGTACATACAAGGCAGGCAGTGGGGTGGGTTAAGGATGCAGGTCAGGTCAGGGGGATGTCTGATCATTTCTGGCAACCAAGTACACCAGTGGAGCGGAACCTCCTGGAACCCAAAGGGGAAATGTTAACAGACATCCCACTGGTCTTGTGATTTGACATCTATGTTATGTGAATCGGCGTGCTTCTTGTAAACATGCATGCTGCCTTCAAGCCCCATACTATTTTCTAATTAACAGGACAAACCCATGTCCACTGATATTCAATTCTCAGACTGTACTTACACCTGATCAGCTCCTCAGTATACTGTGGTTCCTGAATATGAATCTAAATCTTAGCCTTCGCAGCATGAACCCGTATGACCCTCAGGTCTTCACAGCGGGTTTCTGTTACAGCGGAGAGCAGAGAGCCCGACAGCGTTCTCTCAGCAAGCTGGTCACAGCTGTTCACCTTCGTCCACCCCATCTGTGACCAGACTTTCAGCCTGATGCATGGCGCATGTGCCACAGTGATGGTAGGATAAACTACAGATTTTTTTTTACCACAGTGAGGGCTTTTTTTACAATGTTATTGGCCTTTACAGTCCCTCCCCTGGATTGTCAAAACAGACAGACTCCCCACAAAATCCTCCCAATGAAGACATACGGTCCCCAGCTCTGGCATGAACCAACACAAACCTCTCACAGTGTAATAAACTAAATTTTACACATTTAGGTCGCACTTGCTGCAGTGCATATTGCTCAGCAGTGCACTTCTGTTAAGAGTGTTGAATACCTTGCTGCAAATCATGAGATGTGCAATAAACTAGACCTATACTGTGATTCACACCTCTGAGCTTTCACAACAGCGGAGTATAAATGAAAGGTCTTAGATTTGTTGATGACTTGATTACTTGAAGTATAGCTCATCTGCTATAAAGTTGGTAGTGTCTAAGGCTGCATTCCCCACTGCTGGCGCGTCTCCCTCTCCCCTCAGCATTAATCTCTGATCAGCCAGCGAGAGTGGAATCTGTATCCGCAGATTGGCTCACTTGCTGAACAAACTGAACTGAGATCAGTGCTGCTGATGGAAAGGATGGGCCCCAATACACACACACACACACACGCATGCACGCATACACACACACACACCCTCTGCATGTGAAATCGGAATCCCCTCTTTTGTTCTCCGCCTCTCTCCCTCTCTGCAATCAGCTCTCCCATGACAGCGATAAGCAGCTGCCGCACCTCCGGCAATGAATTCCGACACAGTCCTCCACAATCCCACAGTCCACTCCACACTCCCTACCCGTTCCACAGAAACAACACACTGGAAAAAAAAAAAATCCCTTTCCATTCATCCGGCTCCCCGCGAAATGGCATAATGACACAATTACGCTTAGATTACACCGCCACACTCTGGCGCCTCCCTCCACGCACTCTCCCCTTGCACTTTATCAGCTGCGAGTAATCTTGTAATATCATGTCGGGATTAAAATCAAATCTCATTATGGGTTACGGGCGCGGGATGAATCGGCGGTTTTTAAAAGCCTGTTTAAACACAGGGCCGAGAGATACGCGGAGGATCGCGGCGTGAAATCTGCATTTCCAGCACGGGCTTGTACCAGGGGGTCGAGGGGGGGAGGTGCTGATCCACCAGCTCCTCAATCTCTTGCATCTATTCTCAGCTCGCAGCTAAACCCTGGGATAAGCAACGGAGGTGTCAGAGGTCAAAGGCAGGAGAGGAGGAGGAGGAGGAGGAAGGGGAACATGATTTACAGCCCCTCTGTTCTGTGAGGCATCCCTTATTCATGTGTTCACGCCACATAAAAACCCCCGACCTGTTTTATTACGCTCACACAAAAAAAAAAAAAAACCCACACACAGACATAATTGCAAAAAGTGATATACGCGCGTACAAAAATTCTGTTCCATTTACGTCCAATTTAAATGCCTCGGCCCCGCTGCGGCAGCCGAGGGCCTCCACCTGTTTAAAATGAGACGCGTTCTCGGGGCTCAATAACGGGCGCGAAAAAACCAATTCCAACACATGCTCCGAGCCCCCAGGGACCCTCCTTCGACAGGCTGCAGGAACACAGAGGGCCCCTGACCCTGCCACCCCCCCCTTCGCCCGGCCGCCGGCTCCTGCGACGCCGCATTTATTGAGCTGTGCATTCATTACCTCACACAGGCAGGATCACACCGGCGCTCGGTAACACGGCACAGCGCCGCCACCACGCCTTAAATTAGCCACGCCGTCTCATGATGGAAATTTTTATTCGTTTTTTTTTGGTGGGGTTGTTTTGGTTATTGCTATTCCATACAGAATAACAACAAATTAATAAATTAATTTATTAATTTATTAATAAATACAATAACAAAATAATGATAATAATAACAATCTAAAAATTTATAATACACTTTTTGAGCAGCAAAGATCTCCACTTCTCTTATGCACGATTCTCTCATTTATATTAGAGGTACTGCAAATCACCACCAGAAGTCCACTGTGTATGATGTGGTGCTATTAAATCACGGCTGGACACAGCCCAGTGCGCATGGATGCTTCTACAGCACAGCAATTAAGCCACACACAATGGCCTGATCGAGCTATGTTACTGCACTTTGGAGCGTTTCAAGGTCTGTTGATGTTTCCTGGGCTTTTGAATACATGTGAATGTCATATTTACAGGGAACTCAATTCCGCACTCCATTCAGTAAAGCACCACTCAATTCTCTCACCAATACGTTTATACTGGGTAGATTCACTGCCTTTACAGCTATGCACTTAAAAGCACTTTCGCATACATTCAGTTGCCAGTGAATTTTCATGGTGAGAATTTCATGAAATACACTTGATTACATACATAGCTTGTCATTACAGAGACAGTATGTGTAGTTATGCACAATAAACAGACAAAGCCACTCAAGCCATTCAAACCGCTGAAAAGTCGTTACTTCGATTCGATTCCATTTTTTCTAATTAAGCATCCTGTTTGTCATAATAATTGTAATAGACGGAATTCACAGGCAAGAGACAGACTACTGATTACCCTGAGAATCAACCCACAAGTAAAAAAAAACAGCATAGACAGTTAAAAAAGAGAGGACTGACATAGTGGAGATTGCATTCACTAAAGACACTCTATGTGCCATTGGGCACCCTTGGAACAAGGCGACAGATCTGCTCACTGCCCTGTGAAACCAAAAAAGACCCTGTGTTTAGATGGCTGGAAGCTCTGCCAAGGAGACCCCTCTCTGTAGAGGGGGTTCTCAACAATCTGTGCTCCATTGCTCCAGTCTGAACTCCACCACAGGGCCGTAGGTCATTGTGAGGAAGACGGCTCAGCAATCAATGTTCTGGAATTCTATTCCGCTGCCTGTGAGCAGGGCCAGCGGTGCTTCCACCCCCCCCGGACTAACCACCCTCCCCCCCGTCATTTCCACCTCCCTCCTCCCTCTCCACTTCTACACCTAGGATCTGTAGAAACAATCCATCACACGTATTCACACATGTGATCTTGTAAATTAGAACACCGGATCGCCAAATGGTTCACCTCAGAGCGTTGCAGAACCGCCATGACTGCACACGGAGTGGCCAAACTGGGCCAGTGTTCGATTAACGGAAGATGCTACCTGCCAAGTCAGCCTCTGCTCTGACTCTCTGAATCTGCAGACAAGAAACAAAGCAACACATGGAAAAAGACACTGGAGGTACAAGCGCTCTGCCTCCAAGAAAGGGAAATCAATATTCAGGCTTAAAATATGCAACACTGCAAAACAGGGAAAAATATCCAGCAGCTGGAAGTAGTTTTTTTTTTTTTGTATTTTCAAGGCATTGTTTTGACTCACCAAAATACGCTTTCCATTTTCATAGCATTTGAATAAAAACCGCAAAATAACACCCACCGAGAACCTAATCCATAAACTCACCAGTCCATTTAAGGTACTGTTTCATGAAAAGCAGCAAGCCAGGAGATGAAGAGCCAATCCCAAAAAGCACACACACTGCTTACCTTTGTCTCACCAAGCTCCACCAACCTTTCAAACGTAACACATTCTGTCTATTGATCCATGACAACCTCACACACCCACCAGCCATTCCGGCTTGTTCTCACATGTAAAATAAAGCATCAACAGAGCAGGTGTCTCCGACAAGGAGCCCGAAGGACTCTCTCTCCCTGAAATCCAATTGCACCTTGTTAACCCCCTCTCCCGGGCGGCCTGCTTCACGCATGGCCCTATGGTGGTGTCTGGGAACACACGCGCCCGGGGCTGACTTACATTATTCACCGGCCCCACCCAGCCCCACAATCTGTGCATCCCGGTGCACCCCGCCTCAGAATCCACTGCCAAGCACGAGAGAGTGGAGGGTGCAGTGGTGGGAAAGCGATGGCTCTCCCACTCCCCCATGGAAGAAGATTGCATTGCACTGATGAAATTTTAATGGTTCTTTTAGGAAGAATAATGAACAGGCAGGTCCCTGGGGGAATCTCTGCACTACACACACACACACACACACACACACACACTCGCATGCAGGCACACACGCCCACGCGCTTCCACACACACACTCTCTCTCTCTCTCTCTCACACAAACACGCACACTCACGTACAGGCATACATCCCACGTGCTCCCACACACACACTCTCTCTCACTCATACACACACACACACACACACACACACACCTGCATTTGCCGAGATCAAACACACGCGGGCGACGGCTCCTCTCTCCCTCAGCCTACTGTAGCAAGAGAAGAGCTCCACAGAGCCCCTTCCCTGCCAGACACGTGCGGCTCAGAACAAAAGAAAAGCAGCCTCTGCTGGAGGTACCAGCAAGCCCATCCCGTGCTTTTAAAGGGTACCCCACTTTACGCCTGGCTGTGCCTCCCCATTACACATAAATGAAGAAATAAGCAGAGAGGAAGCTGGTGAAATAAGCCACCACGGGGAGACAACGAGGAAGCTCTCCAGCCATCTGCAGCCGCACACACTTTTCAGGCGCGCTGATTGTCTCATGAATCAAAATAAATCGGTGTGGGCTTATTTACTATGTGCATACATTAAGCAGGAATCACTACCTCTGGCTGGAGAACAAATAGACCCGTAACGCATTCGTTCCACGTAGGATTAACTTTCATTACAGCCGACAGTGAGGCAAGAAGAGCTCTTCTCCCCCGTCACAGAAATCAAGAAACAATAAAATCACCCACTTGGACTGCGCTGAATAACTGGCGAGGTAGTCTAGACGCAGCACGCTCCCGTTTAAAGAGCCCAGACGCATAGTCACACTTGTTTGTTCCCCGAATGCAGAGGTAAATACAGAAAAAAGACATGAATGTGCCAGGAGAGATTAAAAAGGTTTAAAAGGAAGCACATCTCCGCTGCTGCTAAACCCAATCCAAACACATTAAATCATATCATACTGAAGTAAAACATATAGTGTATTGTTCTTATAGCATGGCATGACCCTTTAATGGTATATACACATATATATGCCTGTTATTTAAGGAGCTGAACAACTGTCTGTATGATTATCTTCTCACTTCCTAATATTGTTATCTTTGGCACACTGCTTCCACAGAGTCTGGAAGCACAGGGAATGAATACTGTACTAGGAGACTGAGGGGTCGGATCCAGGAACATCATCTCTCTCTCTCACTGCTCTTACCTTCCCAAGGCCAGCAGAGATCTAACTGACAATTTAACTGCTTCCAACAGTGCCTCTGTCACCACACACACACACACCCTGCTGACCCCATGAACAGCCTTGTTTAACTCACCGCCTTCTAAACAATGAGCAGATTTTACAGTCTGCACTTAAACTTTAACAGTTCGACAGGGTATGTTTACTGCAACGTCCCTGGGAATCCCTCCTTGTATGCTGTTTTTCGAAAAACAGAAAATAACCCCTCATATTTCCTGAAGTAACATGATATCCAATGGGTCAACAACTTTGTACTGAAATTGCTTTCTCAGCCGCCTGTTATATGAAACACAATTGTTTTTTGCAAGAGATAGTCAATTCCCTTCCAGACTCAATTATCTTTTAGACTTTGCAGGTTCCTCAGGAGCATCTTAATTCAAATCTCAGCGCTTAGCAAAACAACCTTTCTCTTCCAACCACAGGCTGAACCTCCTGAGAGAACTGGATGACTGTATTAACCATGGACTAAAAAACAACAAGAAAAAAAAGTCTTCTTATCAGACAGAGCACTTAAAAGTGAATTTATTCTTCATGCATTTGAAATGACAGCAAAACAGCCGTGCAATTTAATGTGGCTTTTTGTCAAGGAAGCAAGAAGCCTTCACAGGGCAATTACAGTGCTTAAAAACCAAACTCACGCAAAGTTTTTGGGTGGGCCTGCCTCATTCACACTGAGCAGATGATACTGTCAAGTCTGGTGAATACTCAGGATGTCCTTTGGGTTTGTTTTTTTTTTTTCAGAGATTAAGCATAGCTGCCTTTTAAACTCAGTGGTATGAGTAACAAGAACACTGCCCAGGGCATGTGATGAACTGGAGGATTTCCTCAAACTATGTGGAGGCAATACCCAAAATGACAGCAAAGCTACAGTTGCCAACGTGTGGTTGGTGAAACCAAGTTCACAGGAGAGGCGGAGATCACATTTTCGATGCCACTGCAGTGCAACCCCGAGTCTGAACGATCGAGAAATTACCTGTTCAATTAGGGTGCGTCTATATGAAAGCCATATTTCCTCCAGCGACTTGTTTCAGCCTTCTTTCCAGCTTCAGCGCGTCACCAAATTGCTTTGCAGAAAATGCCACCGAACTTTGATGACAGAGTTCAGTAAGCAGGGAAAATACATCTGTATTTCGAGTGGAGTTATATCAACAGCGCCGGCTGTCGTCTCAGGTGCAGACCAGCTTTACACTGCCTTATTTATTAGGGTACAAGAGGAGGAGAAGGAGTGAAAGCAGAGAACACACTCTGGGAGAAGCCTATAATACATATGGCAAATCTATATTTTACGTATATTTGTGCGTGCATGTGTGTGTATGTATGAGTGTGTTTGAGTGTGTGTGTGCATGGATATGTGTGTGTATGTGTGTGCGCATTGCATCTATGTGTGTGCATGTGTGTGTGTGTGTGTGTGTGTGTCAAGGGCAGCCTTCCAGATGTTTGGTTTCCAGGTGAATATATACATTCATGGCAGAGGTGAGAGACATTTTGAGGATGGAAAAAAGCCATTTCAGATGGCAAGTGACTTGCGAGAAACCCAACACGATATCACATGTGAATTACAAAGGTGAATACGTGCTCAGCAGAAGGCCATCTTCCAGATAATTTACAGCACCTTTCTTCATGAACAGTGCACCCAGCCTGGAAAACTGTAGGTTCTGGCAAAAAAGAATAATGTCAAAGGAATACATTTTACCTACTTCTTCTCTTTAATGCTGTCTCCCGTCTTTTCACCCACTTTTGGAATGGCCAATTAGACATTAGGCTCAAGTCACCGTAACACCCCCAGAGCATCAGAGCACTGGAGCATGGCGTGGTTGTGAGGTTTTAGTATCTGCACATGAAACGGCAGTTTCTTTGGCTATGTCGGCTACAGGAGAGCCGCATGTGGGAGGATCTTGTGCAATTTACGGTCTTGATTTTACAGACCTGCCGCTTCTTTAAAGAAGCATACACCGGTTTCTCTTAAAGCTGTGCTCTATCAAAAACACCCGCATTGGAAAATGGAGTAGGCGATCCAACCCAAAATCTACTGCAACTTAGAGATCCTTCCTCTATGAGCCTCACTCTTAGCCTTGCAGAGCCATCTCTAAACAGGCTGTGCACTATTCAGCCCTAACCTTTTGGCCGCTTCCTCTGCCTTTGGGACAACTATGGAAAAAGGCCAGGTCCCTTTGCGAGGGTTACTACCAGTGGATACATTCCTGTCCCAGATGCATCTGAGAAAAAGATGGGCAAAATCTGTGAATGAGTGTCAGCGACATTCCTGCAAAGGGAAGCCGACTCTAAATCACTTCCAGCCAGGCAGCTAAAGCCAACAGATATTAGACATGTTTCCTTTGTGATGAACTACAACAGGAGTCAGGCAGACATGCAAAGACCCTTGACATCCCCGCAGTCTCCAAAGGGATTATGGGAAGATTGGAGGAGACTTCCTGATTGAGTTCAATTACAATCCCCCCCCTGCTGTAGATCTCATTTTAGGTAGATGTACAGTAAGCCCTTCTGAGAGCGCTCTTCGCCAGCCCTGGCACGACCACGCTCAGGTTATTCAATCAGAGCCGCATTTTGATTGGATTATGCCCCGGACGCGGGGGGGGCACGGCTGACACGGCGGGTGGAGGAAGCGTGAGGGTTAGCGCATTTACGCGGCCACTTAATGCGCTCTTACCCGGTTTTATGAGTTAACACGCGTTCATTAAACGGCCGCTCGGCAGCCGGGGGGAGGAAGCAGCTGTTGGTGGAAGGCGGAGGAGCCGAGGCCTGGAACCACACAGGGAGGTTAATAGCCTGGCACAGGCTGGACAGAGCGGTGCCGCGCTCGGTGTAACAAGTATGGGTGGAGAGGTGCTAATTGAAGCCATGATGTTACACGGATATTAAAATATGCGTGAGGGGAGCTGTTCCTCTTAATGCTCAGCTTACTCCACAGGCGGAGTCCTACTCATTCAAAGATGGTGGCCAGCATCTCCATGCCTCTCCAAGCCTTCTCTGACATCATCCCAGTGCGGGCTGGGCTGCAAATCTTGAAACGGTGAATAAAATGCCGTGACTTGATGAGTCGTTAATGTTCCCTTTGTAAAAGCACGTCGGAATTAACAAAACAACAGCAGAGAGGAAATCAGTCTGGGCAGCTGTATCGCACAGGTTTACTTTATTCAGGCAGGAATCATATCCTCAGGACTGGATGGACCTTTTAGCTAATGAACAGGAAAATACAAAACAGCCCATGTAGTTAGGAGAGCTTTTTTTACGCTCAATTGGTAATGACGTTTGGGTGGGCTGCTACGCTGGGTTTCAGCTGAGTGCATTGTGGCATGTCTGTGAAAACCCATTAAACGTGATCTCTTTATTAATAAGAAACACATTATATATAACATATCTGGAAAAAATGTAGGTTTTTTTATTTAAGGAAATCAGTGTATATATTCACTTAAGATATAGGCCTGTAGATGAATTTACAAAACAAACTGTGCATAAATACTGACTAGCAACCCAGTGGATTGGTGTATTGGATTAGCTCTTTTATATTCACAAGGCTGTGAGAGGTAAACCCATGAAAACCCATGAAAACCCAAAAAAAAAAATAAAATAAATAGTAAATAGTACTTCAAAAGGATTTTTTTGTAATGAATAATTTAAGATGCGAGTAAAACACTTACAGATGAAAAGCGTTTCCTTATCAACATCAAAGTAATAGCAGCATGTTCGGAGTTCTGTTAAAACAAACAGCACCATTAGACCTTTATATTGCAGTGTTAATCCCAATTAACATAGACACTAACAACATTTCACTAGGATGAATTCCCTGAATTATATTTGTTTTAATACAAAATACGCAGATACCAATGCCAAACATCATACTGATGTCACAATGAATAATATGAAAAGCTAACAATAATCAATCTCATACAAAAAAACTAGCGGGTTTAAAACAACACAGAAAAGTTATAACCTCCAATTTGATGTGATATAACCAACACCTGAATTTTTTGCCTAAATATGACTTCAGCTATATTTAATCCAGGTTTTGGAGCATCTGTTCAAATAAGCATTCTATAAGCTTCCGAAACAATTTGTGCTTAAGACTGTGTATATCATCAGACTGCACCTGTTGGCCAGATACCTTTGCTGATTGAAAATGGGTAGCCCTGTTGTGTGTGAGTTACCCCTACAGCAGTGGATTTTTGCTGGTAAGAGGGCAGGAATTCCCCATGGCATGGATCAGAGAGCATGGTGGGGGGAAATAATTACCCGCTGGTTAAGAATGTCAGATGGGTAGTTCAGCTGTCATCTTGGGTGACGGATTCTAGGCTCTCCTCTGTCCTCATTGTGGATGTGAGTGAAACCGAATCCACAGAGGACGCAACACTTTGCAGTAGAGCCGAGCACAAACCCTTAGAGCAAGAGCAACCCAACTGCAGGGCCAGTTCCTCTCTCACGTGCTGGAAATTTAGTGGAATGGCACAGTAAGCGGCTTTTTAAAAACTCATTTCCAGTTGAGAAAAGGTACAGCAACTTGAAGGAACGATGGAGAGGAAATAATGTGCTTTTACAGGAGAAATACGTCATTACAGCTGACAGAGCGAGAATAATGAAGATTCCACAGATGAAATGAGAATGTGATTCAGTGAAGAGACGACTGTTGATAATTTTTCTCAGCAGGTTGAATTAACGGTTCATTACCATCAGCCGTGTTTAAGAGGCACCCATCTCAAAATCAGGCACATTAGAGGACGCATTACGGCCTGAGACACAATGGAAGGACCCAAGGCAGTTCACTGCAAATTCTTGTGAGGGGGGAATTTGATTAATAAGCAAGCTTATTAAATTGCCATGCACGATCACCCATCTGAAATTGCACGCCAGTGCCAGAGAAATGAAAAATTTCTGGATAAAATATGCCCAATGTGAGTCTATTCTTGGCTATTAAGAAAAGCAGGACCAAGTTCAATGACAAAGGCATGAAATTCACGAGCATATATATTATACCCAATGTGACATTGCTCTATGGAACTGGACCCGGTCTGCAGATTTCATTAATAACAATCTACAGGCAGTCTCAGACACAGCACAACACAATATACAGTGCCTATATAGTCCTATCGGCATGGCATTTACAACTGTATTGAACTTCAACTCATTTAAACAAACAGGACATGGATCCAGCTTTACTTAGCCACACAATAAATGACCAAACTCTGACATTTTGCTCTTTCTTCCTCATCTTCTTCTGCTTATTGGTCTTCTCCATATTAATCTCCTGATGAATTGCATCACTTTATTGCGTCATCATATTTTGTAGCCCGAAAAATACTTGTTGGTTTGACTCATCGAGAGTGTCTATTTAAGTCACAGTTACAATTCTCCCCTCACATAAATGCTAAAATAACTGACCACAGGGACAGGTTATTATAAAAGACTGAGAAAACACTGCGTGTCATTTGGAATGGTGCCTCTTTGGTATGTGTAATGTAACATTAGCAAATTTGCATGTTGGAAGTTGTGTGTAACTTGCTGGGTTTGCAGGCTGAATGCATTTTTGTTAAGGGATATAGAGCAAGTGTCAAACATTTAAGAAAACCTGAGACTGACATGAGACTTGTGTATAAGCACATAAGGCAGGTCACCGACTCCGCACTACATGTTATGCTCCCAGCAACGATGGCCCATGTTCTTATGTGATACAGTGCGAGAGGTTCAATTCATTTTAACCTCAAAAGAATCGATTTGAGGATTTGAACCTCTGACATTCAGAGCCCGAGCTGTGAACACTGTGAACACTTACTGAAATTGAATTAGAGGAACAAGGCCAAGCTCGCATGCGGGAGATCTGAGGGGCCAGGCTATTATCTCCAGGTTTCAAAGGGCAGACATTGCTTCCAGTCTGAACACACACACACACACACACACATACACCACACACATGCAAACGCGCACATACACACACACACACACACACACACACACACACACACACACACACACACACACACACACGCAAGCACACATGCACACACACACACACACACACACACACACGCAAGCACACATGCACACACACACAAACTCTCACATTAAAGCATCTTGGATTCTCTGCAAGGCAGTGCCTTTTCTAAAGAAATAAAGAAAGGGAGAGATGCTGGGAGACAACAGTTGAGGATGCAATTTGCTTTCCTCTTAGTGTCTGCTGTCATTCATCAGCGATCATCTTCCACAGGCTGATACATGAAATGCAATGTTTTACAGTAATAAATGGCGTTGTCTCCCTGCACATTTCAGATCAAGAGATTATAACATAAACCAAAAGGTAAAAAAATAAATGCTGCTGATACTGCAGAAAGCTTCTGAAATTTTAGGCAGTAAAATTAACATAATTATATCTCTGAGCACATACGGCCTTGCTTTGCACAGAAGAGCATGCATCAAAAATAATGCTGATGAGGCCACGTCACAAGGGCGCAAGTGGTTAACCAATGTCAATGTTAGTTTTTTCCATGACAAATAACTGCAGAAAGTGCATCAGAGGTTGTGTGATGCATCCTCCCTTTTGAAAAACACTAGACAAGCGTTCTTATGACTATAATTTATGGCAGTTATCCAATGATATGAAAATAATATACAAATAATCCCAAAAACTGACTAAACTCCCAGCTCCCTATAAAACAAACTAAATAAATAAAATGTGTTCATAGGGTCTGCTGGATCTTCTGGAGGCAGTCCAGGCATTTACATTGATCTATTTGCTGAGAGGGACTTCTGTGCTGAACGTCTTGATGCCTAATTTGGAAAAATTTTTTCCAAGCAAGTTTTTTGTTTTGGCGTTTCCTCGCTAGAGCTCCACGAGGCCAGATCCTCAGCCTAAACTCTACCCCACGCCAGGCGACAGGAGACATAAGCAGGTGTCAGAGGGTGTTTCTTAATGAGAAACAGTTGGGCTCGAGGTGTGAAAAACCACACTGCAATAACGCTGTGCACTCGAGCACACTCACGGCTGCCGTCCTGGGCATAATCACTCACTGAATAAGCACACTGCATTGCCAAACAGCATCAGATTCAGGGGTAAATTCAAGAAAATTGTGAGAATTTCCAGTGAGGATGGTGATGTAAAAATGGAAGAAAGCAGCCAGATTCATTCATAGTGATTTACAGATGGTTATGTAAAGGTCAGCACTCAGTCTCTAAAGGACAGCTCTATGTTTCTTCCAGTTTTTCTTTTTGGTTCGCAATTACTACATGCACGCATTTCTCCTTTCATCTGTGTAGAAAGTCTGAAAAAACAGTATCTAAATAGAAAATGTGAAAAAAAAAAATTTATTCAGATACCAACTGGTTCTTAACAGACCACAACAGTCTTTTACACACAAGTTTTTGCGATTTTGAGGTGCAGAGCACTTCTAGCTTTTCTTGCAGGGTGGATTAAAAACACTCTTTATTTTCAGCCTGATAAGGAAAAGCTTGCAGTACTACAGATATCCTGAGGCTGTCACAGAGGTAAATCCACCACACATTTAATAACCAGAAAAATAACCATTTAAATACAGCAGACAGATACTCTGTGTGCCCTACAGACTTTTAAAGGTCGCAAACCATTTGCATTGCATTTTTTTTTTTACTCTGAGACAACGCTAGCACTAAGAATGAGTGATCATTTTTTGGCGACACAGGTTTACACCTCATACATTTCTGAATTAAAATGCTGACTTTTCTGATCTAATCCCAACATAGCGATTTGCATTATAAAAACGCCTTTTGATTGGTTCAGAGCTGGTTATTGACAGCTGACTGTGGCTCCTCCCACAATGCATGATGCATACAGCATCATGTGACAAAACGGACCGCCCACTAAAAGGACTGGCAGTGCTGGGTATCAGACTGTTTCCCCCTCGCTGTGAGGGAAAGAGGTGCTGAAGAGGTGTCCCACACTGTGGTGCCACCAAGGCTCCCCACTGTCAATCACAGACCTGTTTCCAGTGAAACCTCCACAGAGCAAAAAAAATCTCGATCTGAGCAAATACAGAGCAGACATCCCTCTGAGATGCCGTGCGTGGGAGGCATCAGCCGAAGAGGAAAGCCTTTAAAAACGCCGGGTGAAACATCCACGGAAAGCCATTTAAAGTTTCCATAGGATCACCGGCGTGCTGACGTGTGGTCATGTCTAGACAGGGAGAAGGAAATCCGTACGGTGCTGAGTAATAAACCTATTTGGCACCTTGTGAGACGTGACACTTGAGTCGACTGCCATGACTTCATGTGTGTGAGCAAGTATACCAAAGCCCGCCGACTGCCTGGCTGCATTTTGCACTATACACAGAGTTTCAGCCACTGGGTGAGAAGGTCAGAGAAACATGACTTAATTTGCCATTTGAGTAAAAGCTGCCCTTTTTTTCTCACGGCCCCAGTAGACAGGTAAAGAGGAAAGAACGTCCGCCGAATGGAAAATGTACGTCCGCTGTCTTTTCAGCACACGGTGGCACCACCACAGAAGATGTATACATTTTCCTGCCCCTCGTGTTTGTTAGCTTTTGTATACCGCGCAGGCGGTTCAGCTCGCTGTGAGATCAAAGCTAAGAATAGCGCAACGCTCGGCGCAGAAGTCTCAGGAGGAATCGAGCGCAGAGCATGATCTGTTACGACCCCCTTAAAGCCTCTCCTCTCCTCTCCTCTCCTCCCCTCCCCTCTCCTCTCCTCTCCTCACCATGAGGCGCATCTCTGGGAGAAGAACAAAGGAAGAGAGGGCATGAAACAGCACTGCCCTCACAGCGTCCACATGCTAATTACAGTACCTCAGCCCCTGCCTGCTGTTAGCGCAATCAGACCCATTCCAATAACACGGAGCCTTGGAATTAAATAACATCTATATAGCAGATTCACCATGGGAAAAAAAAACACCAGGGAACATATCTGATTGGATGTTCCAGGAACCAATAAGGCAGAACTGCAAGCGTTGTTGAGCTACACCTTTGGTTTATTTCAAATACCTAATGTTTCCAGACGACATAAAATCCAATTCAGGCTCTGATTAGCTGTGCATGGTAATTATAAGGTTAATTATGACTGACTTTTAACAGATCACTTCTACATATAGTTTACGATAATTACAATTCTCTTACAACAACAAAATTGATTAAAATGACCTGTATCATGGGTCGTTTTATGCAAATCCTGGCCTCCACTAGTTTTTTATGACCTAAGTCTTTTCCTTACTTCTGCATAGTCTCCAACCTCCCCATCTGAAACGGTTTGATATCCAAAGCGCAGCTCTGGCATGGCAGTGAACACATTACTCTAACAATACTTCACCCCTCTCAGCCATGCTAAAACTCCTGGAAAGAGCAGCTAACTCATGAATTTCAGATAGTGAGAACACTGGGGGATTACATTAATGATATTCTGTAATTACATAATGATGATAAATTAAGATCTTGCTCCTGGACTGGTAATGGCTTTCTTATGCCTGGTTTGATTCATTTGTTTAATGTATTCGATGACTATAGCAACACGGTGGGGTATTGTAAATGTTGGTGCCCTTGATTCCTGCCTGTATCATTATCTTCCACACTTAAACTTCCATTACACCCCCCGTGTCCCCCTCCCAACAACCCTGCTCCGATTAACATGATTAAAATTACAGCATTGACCTTAGCGTTAAGAATTCAACCCTACTGTTACATGCACTGACCAATAATTCAAAACCTCAGCAGGACCTGCGATAACTCTCAAAAATCTAATGAATAAGAAAAGAGCTCACAGAAAGAGCAGAACAAAGATCATGTAGAATTTCACTTCAGCACAGCTGCTGTTCAGTAAATACATGGTCCCTGGGTATAAAAATGCATTGGCATGCAGGTAGCACAGACAGAAATCTGCCTCAGTGTATGCACATTAAAGCCATGTCAGAGCACCACTCACTCCCCCCTCCCATTTCCATGCGGGAGCAATGAGTAAGAACATTAACATAACGCTGACACCAATCCCCCCCGTCCCCCCCCCCCCCCCCCCCCCCCCCCCCCCCCCCCCCAGCCCATTTACCCTGAACTGGAAACAGTGGAATAAATACCAGCACAGCACCGGCATAATTCCTCCATCGCCCACAAAATGACTTCAAACGTTGTCAGCCTCGCACCGTGTAGCCCCCCTTGTGAGCGCCTGTCTAATGCGAAGGTGTGCCCTGCGACATTGCACGTGTGGGGCTGCATATAAACGGCCTTCTGAAGCAGAGCCCCTCCCGTTCGGACCCCTGCTATAAAATATGAATGGCACTGAGGGAATCTACGCGACTGCTAATTGCGTCCCGGGTGACTGACGTTAAATTTTACCAGGCAGCGGATGCGTACAGACTGTGGCGCGCGCGTTCCACACTTCAGTCGCCAAAGATTTAGAAACGGCCACCGTAAGCGCTGTGGGAGGACGCGCCAACGCCCAAACTGAATGAGAAAAGCTCTGCTCAGCAGACCTCATCCGCTGCTTGTCGTTTAATGTCCTTTAATGTCCTCAGCGTCCTCCCCGACATGGTTTCGAAATTCGCTGGCTTTAAATTTCATTAATGAGTCCATTGGAGAGTGGCACATTGATATTTTAATCGTTTGCAGGCTGGTGATCTGTCTGACGTGCATGCATGGACATTATTGATGTCACTGCATATTCTACTTGGGTGATTTATCACACACACACATACACACACACACACACACATATACATATGCGCACACACACACAGACACACACACACTCACACACACACACAATCAGTTACTCATGCCAAGTTTCACTGTGGTTTAATTACATGGACAGCCTAGCACTTAAATCATGACTTCAAGGGTGGGGAGCAAGAGTTTGATTTCAGATGTAGAGCATAGATGTTAATTGGCTTCCAATTAACTAATTAATTGACATTAAGATGAAAGGGCTTAGGATGAAAAATGTATCCATTGCTAGCTTCACAGAGACAGATGGGCGAACTGCCAGCCTTCAAAGGGTGCATTAGGAATACATATATCTTGATCTTTTGAATTGCTCACCACAATGCAAACATGTGTAATCCTCAAAATATCACTGAAGAAAGCCCTGACAAGAAAGAAGTATTTCTCTTACCTCTGAGAGGACAGTCTGACCGTCCATTACCCAGAAATCCCTCCAGACAGAATAGAGCACGACATTTCCGATAGTGATCATATTATACAATACACCTTGATTATTAAGTAATATGCAATTATGAATATACGATTACAGCAAGTCAGTCACTCAAAGTGAATGGCAATCACTCATTTATCCTTTCTATGGTACACAACTTCACATCCATAGTTCATTGTATTTAGTCAATTTTCATATACCATATTCTTTCATTCAGTTCACATCATTATGCCCAACTGCTTTGGAATAAAACACCAGAAATTATGGCTGGTAAAGATTTCTCCTTTGGACTCTGACCCTGAACCACACTGCCATGCCACCAGCGTTCAGAGCTGATGGGCCATCACACCAAAGATTTCTAACCAGGTGCCACCTTTTGTCACTGGCAGAAGAAAACATTTTGAAAAACATTTCAGAAAGACGCGTTTCTGTACAGGACTGCAAGCTTGATGCCAGCCTGTCTATGACTTCATATGAGTTCAAGCATACACTTTTAAGGGCGTGTAGAAAGTCACAATGCCTCACGGTCGTAGTCTCAAACGCAGGCAGGGAGCGCTGGGTTACAACTCTGCCAACCCCGGTCCCCAATTCGCGTTCTCACGCATGGTCATGTGACACTGTTGGGGGTGCAAGGAAAACTCCGCCTGACCTTTTCCAGCTCGCTCTCAACAACACGCCCTCATGTCTGGATGCTGCCGCGGTAACGAGTGCCCCGGCGAGGGCTCGCTCTTGCTCTGCGGATCTCCACGCGCTTCGCCGTTAATGCGCCCACACTGCCGGCAGGAAGCAGGATTCACCACGGCAAGGCCGGGGCACAGAGCACAGGCGGAGATTTCCATTAGAGGGATACGCCTGCACGGATCGGTGTGAAGAGGCTTAGGAGGCAGGAGAAGGAGGAGGAGGAGGAGGAGGGGAGTTTCTAAGGCTGTGCGTTCCCTGTTGTTGATTTAATGTTGCTGCAGCACATAACACTAGAAACATCCTCAATGAACTCACTGGCGTGGCGGCCTTCCAAGTGAGATCAAGCACATGGCAGTGCTGTAGCGTGGCTTCCAGGATAGCCAAATGTCTTTGACGGATAATGCAGGGTAGCAGAAAAGCACTCACTGTACACCCAAAGCCCACACATACCAGTAGTATTTCCCTTACAAAGCTACTTTGGTCATATTCTCCAGTGCCATTCATGCAAAATTAAGCAGGATGCATAGTTAGCGTGAGGCTAAATATGGGCAGGATGTTTTCTTTAATTGCCCTGGGTTGTTGAATGTGCTTAATGGGCTTTGGGATCGATAGGTTCCCGTGCGTGAGGGGACGTTAAAGAAAGAAGACATATCAATTTACCGTGCGCAGGTCTGCAACCTGACCCAGACTCCACTGGGCAACAGGAACTTCCTGAGGAACCTCCAACATCACATCCAACTGAAGCCTGACCCCGGTTAGTTTAAGAAAAGAGAACTTTATTCGGTTACTGCACTTTCAGTGCCGGCTCGTGCAAGGAACCACTCTAAGCGCCCTTGTCATCTTAATCGCAGTCACTTCTTTGCACAGAAACAGCCTGACGCAGAGAGGAACTCTTCAGAAAGTCCACCTGGGGGACTCTAAAAACTCGAGACACCGTGACACATCGCTTAGGTTTTGGTCTGTACAGCTTTATTGGGTGCAACATGAGAACAGCGTCCCGGCCTATATGATTTCCAGCTGGGTGAACCTGGTCAGTGATACACACCAACGCACGGCTCATTTGATTCCAATAACGGTAAGATCGTTTCAGCACGCCACAACAATGCCCTTACATGTCCTATTCTCCGACTGTAAATGATGGGTCTATATATAAAACATAGGCCTGCATGCATTATGCAACATTGAAAGGAAGCATCAAGATTGTATGAGGATTTGCAGGACCTCATCAAAATGCAGGTGGCGCATTGAACCGAGGGGTTGCTAGAGGTATTGACAGGTAAGCCAGCATCCGGAATCCCGAAGGACTCTGTCTCAGATCCATCTCCGTGTTTCTGTCGGGCCGTTCAGGCAAGGTGAAGACACAGAGTCAGTGAGCGCCATGCATCAAATCCGACACGTGAAGAGGCATGACAATAGGCAGTGAGAGGGTGTAACAATACAAAAACAAAAAAAAAAAACATCTATGGAAAAAAGAAAAGCATTGATTTGCTTGATAAGCTGCCTCCCTCTGTGGTTCAGAATGAGGGAAAAAACATCCCCACTGACAATGAGGTTAAAAAAAAACTGACCCAGAAAACAAATTAATTAACATAGAGAAAATGCAGCTGATTTTAAAAAAAAATGTACTGGAGTCAAGAAAAAGTCCAATTCTGCCATATGGCATGGATCCCAGTTTCTCACAAATGAATCCTGATTTCACTCAACATTTGCCCTTAATGATGACTTGGAAAGAAATGCAAGTATTTTTTCCTAGTACAAACACAATTTGTTTCATTAGCTTTGGTAATTCCTGAGCTTGCCTAACCTTGTTTCCGAAAAAAAAAAAAGAAATAACCGCTTTTAATTGCGAGTGCATCGATGTTAAGGACAAATCTTGACTGAATCCAGGAGTGTGAATCCAGTCTGTTGTGCAGTAATGCAGCTGTAAAATCAAGGTCGAAGCTGCCGAGGGGCAGTGGCAGGTAGGAGAAACAGAGAAAGAGGACACAGCACAGCAGCAGCAGTCCAACAGACCCCCTGTCTGGGCTCAAATCACCAGGGTAACCACAGAGAACTGGCCAGAGGCATGGTCAACACTAATAAAACACAATGAATAATCACACACACACACACATCATTAAAACAGTGGTGGGCGCAGGACTAAAACATACCTAGAGAAGATTTCTACGTTCAAATGAAATTGCGTGGGCGCAACAATAGCGTGCGGATTTCGTTTTCATTTAAATATTAATACATCCCCAAACTGCCAAGCGACTCCCTGATGTTCACTTCTTTTCCTGGGCAACCTCCTGTCCTGGTTGTCTGCGATGAATAAATGTGATGAGCACAGGTTTGTTAGGGAACATTCAGAAAGTTCCTGATTTTTCAAAAGTGAATACGCTTCAGTTAAGAGCTTTAATCAGGCGTGTGCATGCACTTGGGACTTTTCAATTTGTGTGTGTGTGTGTGTTTGTGTGTGTGTGTGCGTTTGTGCATGCAGTTGTAAATTATGATATTAGACCCGAGTATTAGCAGAAAATCACTAAACATTCAGAAAAACGTTTTTCCGTTGCAAGAATAAGAATATGAGCACTTATCATACAATCTTTGTAGGCATCAGTGAAGTTTTCCCCTTCAGGAATCGGCAACACAGTCGGAATCAAATTCAAGGGTTAACAAACAAACACCCACAAATACCACTCAGTCTTTGAAACTCAACTTTGCGAAAATAACCCAAAAGGAAATCAATGTGCAGTTTAATGATTCTGACTGGCCTGTATGTAAAAAAAAGGCATTCCTGTCTGGCTCTGATCGCCGAGTCAGCCCGTGAAGCAGAAATAAACTCCAATTTGCGGCACTTACACGCGTTGATTAGATGACCTGTCAAACACGGCTCTCACTGAAACAGATAGCCGCTTGTCTCCCAGAGGGCAGCTTTCCCTAACCATCTTTTTTTCCCCCTTCCAAATGAGATTGAGGGATTCAATTCCCCAGAACAATATGGGGTATGCAAACACAATTAACCTCCCAATAAGGTGGAGGTGGCTGAGAACCGTGCTGTGAGACGTTGGGATTCTTTCGCTAAACTGGGGCAGGGCTCGTTCTCTTTAGCTAACTCTACACATCAGAAGATACGAGAAGTGCGTGGCGTGGAGCAGTTTCAGCCAAAAACAAAGGACGAGGCCCAGTGTCGTGTCACAAGTTAGATTCTGCGACCTTCCACGGCAAGCAGTATCTTCATGCAAGGCCACTGTCCTTTCAAAAGGGCAAAGTGGAGCCACTGGCCAAGAGCGGACAGCACGGTAAGCAAATCGAGAGATGCAAAGAGAAATAATCGATGCGTGAGTCAGGGAGCACGCACACCGCAAATGGGGAACAGTAAATCAGTCCCTCTCCGTTTCAAATCAATGCTTTCTTCTCAAGGGCATGTGGAATGATTGACAGGCCGGGTTGGGACAGTCTCTTTGCACACCCTCACCCCTTACCAACCCGGTCACATTTAGCGCCAGCCAGCTTCAGCTTTTATCCACGGCCTGGGGGAAAAAAGTGACTCCCATCCTCCTCTGCATGGCACCAGGAATTTCCGCTCCCAACATTTGGGACGGTGCAGAAATCACAGCGGAAAATATCCTGCCACACTCCTTCTATTAAAAACCTCAGCTCAGAAAAATGCTTTCCGCCACATCTTCTCCCACCCTCATGAGATAAGTCGTGGTGTGATGTGTGTCGTTTTACACGTACGGTGCATTCTGAAACCCTAGTTTTCATTCGCATGGGGGGAAAATATCCCTCATAAATCCCTGGGGAACGTTTCATGCGGTGTAGTAAGGAGTTTCAGTTGCATATCCTTATTGAGATGGAGAGCTGCCTTGGAATCAATGGTGACGAAAATCAATCATATATTTTCTGCAGAATTCCTTTATACGGAAATCTAACAAAGTTAAACAACCAAAAACCACCTCTCCACGCGCTCATCCAGCCGGGACGTATAAAAGGCGTAACGTCTGAGTGGAGAGTATAAATTGCCGTTTGGTAAGAAGCCAAGGATGTTGACATTGGAGCATCGCTACGCGCAAATTATGCTCTTGCTCCGCTTGGCAATTCAGTGTCACTAAAAGCAACGCAGTTGAATCAGTCTGCGGAGTTAATTCCAAATATGGGCTGTCAGACGGCGCTCTAACAATCCCATTTTAAAGAGCAGACACTCAAAGAACAACACGCTGTGTAGCTGGTCATAGGGGGGCTGTATTTTAAGTCTCTGCTCCTTCGAAATGAAGGCCATGGCCAGAAAAGACATTGTGCAAGTGGAACAGAAGTGCTCGGTGATAACAGCGGTGAAAAGGGGGCCATTGAAATGAATGTTTTAATGTGTAAACTAGCTCTGGCTTCCTGGCCTGTCTGAGTCTTTTTTTTTTAAGCTTGATATGTTCGCACTCAGAATCAAGGAAAAATGTTACCGGGTGTCTTGGTGGCCTGCCAGCCGACGGCGGGGAGTGACAGTGCAGTTTAGGGCCCAGGCCTCAGATTTACTGGCGCAAGTGAGAGAGAGAGGGAGAGGAAGAGAGAGCGGGAGAGAGAGAGAGAGAGAGAGAGGGAAGGGAGAGAGAGAGGGAGAGAGAGAAAGAGAGGGAGAGAGAGAGAGAGAGAGAGAGAGAGGGAGAGGGAAGGGAGAGAGAGAGAGAGAGAGAGAGAGAGAGAGGGGGAGAGAGAGAGGGAAGGGAAAGGCGCTTCTTGACGTCCAGCGGGAGTGACAGATGAAACGGTCCAGCTTGCGTCCGGAGGAGCCAGACGTGGAGCTGCAGGCGCGCTGGAGGAGAGCCAGAGAGGAAGCCAGCGATAACGAGACGGTTCCATCTCTGTTGTCCGATTCCGACTCGCAGCTGTGATGCCAAACTCAAATGTGGGGTCTGCGGGCGGTGGGGAGCACGGCTCTGTCCAGCACTCATCCACCCTTTGCAAAAGGAGGTTATCCTTGAATTTATCATGTTGATTATTTCATCACTGCTCCCGCCGTGTCATGCTGTCCCAACCAGTCATCCTCCCCATCGCCACCAAACCGCAAAACAAACTCACACAGAAATAGCTCAAGCAGAGCATCAGAGACTCCAGACTGTGAACGCATTACGTTAACCGAGACGGATCCTTTCACCTCCCAGCCACAGAGCTACCTGCAGACGGAGGATGGCGATGGTGACGGTGACGATGACGTCAGCACCACAGCAGCCGCAGCTCGAGGGCCGCGTGGCTCCCCCCGCCGCTTTTGTCAGGGCTGATTAGGGCCCTTTCTCTCCTCACCAGGCCTAGGCGGCGCGCTCGTGGCCAGGCCGGTGTGTTCACGCTCGGCAGGGTTGGAACGGGAGGCTGCGTTTCCTCCAGATATGTGCCTGGGAGGGGGGGGGGGGGGGGGGGGGGGGGTAGGAGGGAGCCCCCCTGCTGTGCTGAGCTTGAGGGAAGCAGGCTCTCCAAGGGAGCGCACTGCAGCTGCCCAGGGAAACAGGCAGGGGGGCTGGGGGGGCGAGGGGGCGAGGGGGGGGTTCTGCCTGCCTGGCACAATGACCAGCATGAGACACAAAACATCGTCTGGCACCGTTGATTGACTCTCTCCCTTCGGCCACTTTGACCTCAGATGGATTCCTGGAACCGCTGCAGTCGCGCGGTGCCCGCGCGCTGATTTCTTCTCCGAATCGCGGCGGTTAACGGGGGACTCTGTGGAAAAAAAAAACGCTGGTGTGCTACGTGTACGTCTTCCCCCCCTCTCTCAAAATGAGGCTTTTCCTGTTCGGGCTTGGACGTGACATTTCAACTGGCGAGTCGACATGAAAGATAAACCACAGTCAAAAAAAACACACCTCCCTCTTTTTTGAGAGCTTGAAGACCATTGTGTTGGGACGTTCAACAGAAACCACAGAAAATGCTCGCAATCAAGCAATTCCTTGGCGCACCACAAACCCTTAAGTCAAAAAGAGGTCAAAAGCATCTTCACAAACCTGAGAAAAAAGCCCAGTTTTATTTAAAATAAAGCACACTTCTACAGTGCAAAACACGTTAAGGACATTGAATGAAGAACACTCAATAATATCATCATGGACTGAAAAAAAAACACATTTTCTATCCTCATTTTACAAATGAAAGAGAAATCATTGCTGTGAATGCAGTGGTTAAAATGTCATTTTTAGCCAGTATTAACGTGTTTTTAAAATGATATTAAGCCATGAAATGCATTAATAATGTTGGAAAGGTCAGTTAATATGTTCGAAGGCCTACAAGGTGCTGCTTACCTGTCTGTTTGTAGATGTGTGCCAAGAGGTCACAGGTCATTTTATGAAACTACACCATCTTATGGCTCAGTTGTGATCTTTATGGTGTGTCTCATGCAGTGGAGGAGAATGGCTAATGTGAGCCATTTCATTGGTTATTTCTTTGAAAAGGAAGTGCAATTCCCTTGACTCGGGTTTTTTTTACTTTAATATGCTATGCCATTTGAATTATTGGTTGTTAATTGTTTGCACTGATTTGATTTGAATTGAATATTTGCGTTTTCAGCTGTTTTTACGTTGATAGGATATTGTGCTTGTATCCATGGGGGAAGGAATACCGGTGTTTAAGGGCTCAGGGAGTCAGGCCATACTGTGGAACTGAATGCTAAGCTACAGGTTAGCACCCTCAGCAGTTAAGTACAACAAAGGCCATGGGGTAATAACCTGTATGCACTTTTACTCAGTTTTGTTTTGCCCACGTTGTATTATCCTCTTGTCTTCCACTGTAAATGTTTTTACTGTTTGGACATTCGTCTGTCACCTCACCGCAAAACCATTGCTCGACAGGGAACGCTGTAATGTGTCAGATTGACAAACAAAATTGCCATTCTTTACTGGTTCTTTGAAAGGCCGTTTTGGGGAGCTGCCGCTTGCACACTGTGTTAAACCGTCCCCCCGCCCCCCCCCCTCCCTCGGCGCACAGGGTCTTCCAGCCTCAGACGTGATTGGAGGCTGAAATCAGTGAAGCAGAGCCACAGGAGACACAGAGACAGTGACAGCTCTGTTTCATTCAGCCAAAAACCCCAGTAGCAAAAACAAAAAAAAAAAAAAGCTCTGGGTTTAAAACAGTCGAGAAGTCAGTCGTGATATCGGTCAAAAATTCAATTCCCCTCAACGGTCAATAAAGGGAAACCATGTGGGGGAAGGAACACAAGCCCTCTACCCTGAGCGCAATTCATTCTACTTTACTCCAGCAAGACCGAGACCGTAAAACACCCACAGCGGATCAAAACGTCCTTATCTCCAAAGCTCACGATCCTTCATTTTTAATTCAGGCATAATAAAAGGTAAACGCGAAAAGACAGCGTAATGTAAACCATGTGTCAGGCTGGACCCAGGCTTTTGGGTCACTGCTATTGCGTTTTTGGGCCTTGCGTAGTGTGCTGCAGGATGACAACCGCGCAGACTGACCTCCACAACCAACCCGGGGGGACGAGGGTACACACAAGCCTTCGAGAGCGAGAGAGAGAAAGAGAGAGAGAGAGAGAGAGACAGATGTGGGAGAGAGAGAGACAGAAGCCTCTACCCTTGAGAGGGACGCCCTGGCGAACTGGCACATCATCGTTCATCAGACAGCACCACAGCCAGAGTGCAGAGAGGGCCTTTCACCCAGGGAGAGCCAGCCAATCAACAGCGCACCCTGACTCCAAGAGACTCACTGACTGGCAGTCCTCAGCCTCCTATCCTGCCCCCCAGCTGACTGGATGCTGACCTTCGACCCCACATCCAATTGGATCAAAAACACAGTCCTGAGGCGGGGCTGATCTGAGCCGATGATACCGGGGATTTTTTAGCGCATGCTTAAATTGCCTTGCATTATCGGCGTGCTGGCACACAAAAGCGGAATATCTTTCATATTGTCGCTTGTGAATCCCGCAATCGGTAACTCAGAGCGGCAGAATTCAGGCTCTGCCTGCCCTTCCAGCGGTGAGAAAATTAAGGATGATGAGCGCAGAAAATTGTCAGCACAGAGAACTCTATCAAAAGCGACTTCCAGTTAGACTTCATAAGGGCTCTTTAACACAGAGAGAGATGCAATCAAATATGAACTCCTCTCGAGGATGCCAAGTGACTTTCCCCCCACAAACTCAAGCTGCAGCAAAGCAGTGGTACCTAGCCTTACAGATCTCAGCAGGAGATACTTCCAAGCTGTCAGTCAGTGGTTTGACACCTTGGATTTGTCAAGCAGCGGTTAAACATCAGTCTCAAGTCTTGTGCCATTTCACAATCAACATTCAAAATTTGTATTCTGAAGATATTATTTTCTGTTGTGTGTATGTCCTTTGTCTGACAGCCTCATGCATACTGCATGAAGTTTACCCCTCTTGCAGTAGGAATCTTCTCTTCCCCCCAGCACAATAGATGAGTACAACAGTGTCCAATGTGCAAAATGCAGGTACATCAACAGAGGATGAATAAACACTTGTTCTCTGCCCTCTACAGATTTATTGATATTCAAACTGGCGGGAGACATAGTGGAGACAGACCACATTCGCAACAATGCATGTGTGAAGGCAACACAGCACACTGATTATCTGTAGCGTCAATATTGTGCCTGTGGGCGATATTAACTGCAAACACCGAATACATCCTGAGTTTACATTTCATTCATTCAGTTGAGCACTGTGTTGTTTGATACTGTCCTCAAACAAAAGTTCGATGATAACCAATGTGCGCGTTCTGCGTGTCTCCGTTTCAGTTTACACACGAGATCGCAATCATAAGCAATCATAAAGGGCGGTCAAAGAATAAATGTATTTAGAAAGGGTATCTCAGTGAAACAAGGCCACTAAAGCAGAAGCCAGGGCCGTAAATCGAACCCGAGCTCGAGCGTCATCTTGTAAACACCACGTTTCCATCCTCTTTGGTTTTCATTGCCACGTAACCTGCCAAAAGGGGCAAGCGGCCCAGCAATTCCCCTACGAGTCAAATCTCATGTAAACAATACGGTTAAAATGGCAGGAACTATTAAAATCGTATTTCCTCCCAGATCTTTTGTTCCTGCCATGCCAGAGCAGGCAACGCGGGGCTACGCTCTGAAGTTTCTCACAAGCCACTCAAAAATAGACAAGGGAAACGACCAGCTTTTCGCATGCGAACTGGGGTATGCCATACATAGTATGGACCGAGAGGGAGACCTTACATGAATTAGAGGGAAGAAAAAAATGTGTCTCTTGAGGTTTTTCCTTGCTTGGCCTGAAATAGCATCGCATGTCTCAGTCTACCGCTTTACCAGGACTCACCGACAGATCCCCCCGCCTGGCCTTCCCACACGTTGTAATTGCCCTGCGCCTCAAAGCACCTCCCTCTCACAGATTTCACGCAGAGTGTTTAACTGATGGGAAAACTTGCACGGAGGCAACCTGACACCCGTTAAGTTTGGTCTTGAATGGCTACCGCCGTGATATCTGAGACCTGCTGGCAAAGCCTGCCAATTGTTGGGTCAAACATTCCGAGTGGAATGGCGAGTGGAAAAAATTGATTAAGAGAGGAAGCAAACCACAACAGTCTCCTTTCACAGACCATCTGAAATCAGACCTTAAGATAAATAACTGACATGTCGAGCAATGCTGCTTATAGTTAATTCAAGGAGGCTTAGGGTACATACAGTAGAGTCCAGCACTGCTGACCTGATGAGTTTGCCCTTGAAATGACTACACGAGGCAGAATGACCACCACACTCACAAAGGTCCACAAAGGTTATTACACGTCCTCAGTTTAACTGCACCTTTCATTGTTTTTGTCCATCTACAGGTATATGCACCAAATGAAATGCAGACCAAAGGTACAGTTTACCCAACATCTGAAACTGGATGTTAATCTAATCCAGCAGGAGAAAAGATGAAAGTGATCCCAAATCGAGACAAGAGCCAAATATCATAAAACGGGAGCCTCTTTTCCCTTAGTGCAGGCCTATATTATGAGGTAAATAAAACTTAACTGTTATTATTGTCATCACTTGCCAAACTTAAACGATGCGAAAATTTGATGTGTGCCCAATTCGAGGAATACTGGCTCGGGACTGCAGCAGGTACCTCATAAATTACATTTCTCAAAACAGACACGGCAGTGCTAAAGCTATCCTCAACGGGCTGCAAAATCCACAAAAATAAACACGCGCTGACAGACTGACAGAGATGATGAATGTGTATCCGTGGGCAGGAGACCAGAGAACAACATCGGCCCGTTTGAACTCTAAGCGGATTTACTGGGGCTGAGGATTCTGGGACGGCGGTGCCGACCGCATCCGCGCCATCCCCGCGACGAAAAGGCCTGTAACGTTTTTACTGTCCGCGAGCGAAAAATAAATACGTTCCAGGCCCGCGCCCATTCATAGAGAGAGAGAGGAGCGCCATCAATCCCTCAGCGCGCTGTTTCGTCTCGCTTTGTTCTCTCCGATTCCGCCGCGTCTGGCTAGCGCAGGCCTTGTGACGCGCAGGTCAATGAGAATTCCTCACGACTAATTAAACCCACTCTTGTAGACACCGGCTGTCTTTTCTATTGTCTGTTCGGACTCAAGACTCCGGGGTGAGTCTGCGGGGATTTACGTGCACTCCCCGAAGTGCTGCCTGAACAATGAACATGTCTGAGATTGAGTTAAATGCGGCGTTAGCTTTTTAGTAGGCGGCAATTGACCAAATTATTCCACAAACCATTCAAAACCTGGACAATGCCAAAGGTGCTCAGCATGGTCTGCCTGTGAGCACGTACAGATCAATGCACAACTCTGAGAATCCACATGCACACCTGGACACCTGGGCATTTCGGCCATTCAATGGGACCACATCTGGTCAATTTCAAAAGCACCCAAACCAAGGTTATGCTTATTTGTGTGACAGTTTATTATATTTTTATGCTTCACGTATTTGAGTGCACAGTTCACCTACAGCCCCAGTGCTAAAATGCGTCTCTGTTTATGTTCAGGACGCAGGCAGCCGGGGCTGGCGTGAAACTGAAGGCATTCAGTTTCTAGCGCTCTCCCAGAGAGGTGAATTTGCACATTTCTGCAGCAAACGGATTCTGAGCAGGAGGAGACACTTCTCACCGTGGGCGCAGAGTTACATTTGCGATCCCTCAATAACGACAGAGATAGATGCATTTTGACAGGTTGCCAGAATTTCTGGAATTTTTACTCTTATACAGTGGATTATTGTTTAAGATACTCAATGAATAATATGAAGGGACAAGGACATTTGAAATGGCATGAATACACAAGGCAGCAGTTCCCAAGCAGGCTGTATTTTCTGTGAATTTAAAGTCCTTGACTGGAGTGGCATGCCAGGAGGGTACACAGAGACAGGTTAAGCAGGAGCCCGTTGTGAAGGCTCACTCACAACCCAGAACCCAGAAGTCCCCTTTAAAATAACGGTCTGAGCAGATGATCAAATAATTACTGTCACAATGGGGAAATGGGGGTTGCCATGGAAATGCAATAAAAGTAAACCACCACCAACCGATCCTCACTCTCTCCCTCTCTCTCCCTCCACCGCCCTTCTCTCCATTGTCTCACTGTGTTCTGGAACTCCGATGTAAGGTCAGACATCATCTGTCTTTCTGCTGCCGCGGCGACAACGGTTGATTTCAAGGACTTCGCCTCACGCTGCGCGCCCCATTTTCAGTTCGGCACTCTAATTTTCACCGCCCGAGAGCTGGCCGGCGACGCGGCAGCTGCCCCCCCTTCAGCCCATCTGCCTCTCCGAGGCCGAGGTGTGAGGGCGTGAGGGCGGTGTCTTCCAGCATGCGCCACCTTCCCCTGGAATGGCCAAGGACACGACAAACTGCCGTCTAACTCCCGGGTTAGAAGCGTCAGCTGCCAGTCATCCGCGCGGGCTCAGAGCGATGCGCACCTTTAGGAGGGAAAAGGGAGGGAAATTCTGGCCCGCTGTTTCTGCCGGTGACTGACAGGAACAGATAGACTGGCATGCTGATAATCACTCACATTCCCATTTCTGCTTCTCCTTAGCAGCCATTCAAAGAAAACACTTTGGCTGTATTGACAGATATTGTTCCACAGCCTGTACTCATTTCATCACAGGCCTCAGCCAAGGGAGAACAAAAGCTCAAGTACAACACTGAAAAAGCATCTTTGAAAAAGCATTACTTAAATACGAACGCGTTGCTCCCGTAGCCGTATACGACTAGCTTCAACGAATATTTAAACAAAATGAATCATCGGTATATGAAAATTCCCATGGTTCTCTTCTTACACCACATTGTTCGGTGAAAACAAACACCAGCGCCGGCTTACTGCAGCAATGCACTACATCATTATGGCGATAATGACACAGTACTACAAAAATGCTGTAACATTAGAATGTTAACTTGCAATTACCTGAACCCCCCCCATACTTGGGGGCTCCCAAGTAACTCCGGGGTCAAGGTGCTTACAAGTCTGAAGCCCTACTTGCCTAGATTCAATACCAGCCATGACATCAGCCAATGATGACTAAGAGCCCACAGCAGCGGAACGTTACTGGCTTTGTTTCGTGGGCGATAGAGGTGGATGTGTCAGTGGGTGTTGCTTATCTCACCGCTCTCAGTCACCCTGTTACTCATCATACCCCTCCAGGTTGCTCGGGTGATGGAAGCCAAGCTGCCCGCATCCTCCAACAGGCAGTTAGGTCGCCGTAGTGTGAAAAATAGTCACGAGTGATGTGCGGAGGATTGCGTGCACTGTGTTTACGTTTACACTTACATTTATTCATTTGGCAGATGCTTTTATCCAAAGTGGCTTACAAGTGAGGCAGAGAACAACACAAGTGCTGAATGACCGAGTTTAAATATTTTCAATAGCTGGCGCTACACACCAGCACTGCCACACGAATGCAATGGTTGACACGGTGAGACAAGCTTAATGTATCCAATATGCATTTCCAAAGAGGGCTGCATAAAGGTGGAAAAAAATTCATAAAAAATGAGAAATGCGTGAAAATAAGCTGTCAATCATACAGCGAATGGTAGGAAAAACATCACTGAATAATAAAAAACCATCTTAGTTTCATCTATTGGTACTGTAAATAGCAGAATATCACATTACAATGGTGAAGGACTATAAATGCTTCAAGCTCTACCACAGTACCAGCACTTTCCACTGAGACTACACTGAAACATGTTAATTTTACTCGTGTCATTTTCACGTAGCATTACTTCAAATGGCCAATTATCTTGGAAACCTACAATCAATAACACATGGTTCTTACTTATTTTCGCCATAAATCATTTCCTCTCCACTCCCAACCAGCTTCAGACCAGACACCATCAAGTGTTTAGGTTTTAATGGTGATGTAATAGCAGTGCCCTTTAATGAATCACTTCAATCACATGCAGGTCTGAAAGAGACACATTTTGGTCCATGTTGCCTTTTTTGATGGGACAATAAGGCGTGACAAATTTAAGTGCCAAAACAGCTCTGCTGTTTGCGTTTTTTGCAAAACGCGCACAAACAGAACTGTAAGTCCCATTCTATCCCATTTCTAAAGGGCACATGCATCTATGTCGATAGCAGATTTAACAGATTTAGAGCCGAGTTCCAGCAAATGCAGTCCATATGATAGTCACAGATTGATAGCTCCCACAGGATGCAAAGAAACGGCATTCATTCCGAGTGTCATCACCTAGGAAATTACACTCCAGGGAAAATGAATGGAAGATCAATGCGAGAGCACACTTAGCAATATGTTTACATCCCCCTACCTCATGTAATGTGGTGGAGGCAATCCTTCCAGAGACAAACTCACAATGCGTTTTTTCAGCTTCCCATAAAAACGTCCCGTTCACACGGAGAGAGAAAACCTCAACTGCGCATCGCTCAGTAGGTGGTGCACTGAAACCATAAGCGTATTGATCAGAATCTGGGAGTTCAACAGGGTCTCTAGCCTAAAGATATTACGGAGTACAGATTGTTTTGGAGACAGAAACAGCAGATCTATATATATGATCAATGCAAACTTAACCCATCACAAATAACACAATCATCACCTGCTAGCTGCTTGAACCCACAGGTTTTAGCTGTGGAAATATCCCTTGTGCATTCAACCTCACAATTCTCAAATGAAAACGTGTTAAAATCTTAACATGTTCTTAAATCCTTCGCATGTGCTTAAACTGAAGAAATGTAGCAGAAAGATGCTGCGCAACCTCCTCCCCTTTCTATTTTAATTTGATTTAGTGGATGTAGTAATGAGGATATCACAAGGTTCTGAAAGAAGCCAAACAGCATCATCTCATTGCTCCGCAGCGAAGAATGACAAGGACTCCCGCTTTGTCCTGTCCGCTAGATATACTTATCCCAGACAGAGCGGATTTGGATTTGCATTTTGACTGGATGGGGTGGGAAATTCTGCGCTTTGCTCAGGCAAATGGGATCAAACAGTGATCCTTTATCAGGCTGTTCGGCTGCCTCCACCAGAGCGAAGCCCAATGCGAAGCCTAGCAGTTGCCTTCACGGCCTCGCTACAAATCCCCCTTAATCAGGGAATCCCATTGAAGGCTGGCGGTATCTCTTTAAGATTACCGCGGTGTTGTGAAGTGATCTCCACGGCGACCAGGGGTTCCGAGGAGGCTGGGACGTCTCTGATTCCGTTACAGCCCCTGCTCCTTATCAATGAGGGCCAAGCAGACCAGCACCTGAGAATGACATCGCTGCAACGACAGAGTTTAACAGCCCCCATCACACCGTCTCCACGGAAACTGTCATCACTGCTCCTTTGTTACGGCAATGCTGGGACATGGAAATTTTCCTCTCTGCCTTATCCCAGCGGAGCAGACTCTTACTCTTAGCACATGTCTGTGTTGTCAGGGTGTGAATTTAAGAGGGTGCATGTGTCTACCATTCCTGTTGGACTGCACAGCTGCACAGCAACATGGGATAGGCGAAATCCTCCAAAGCAACCTCAACTCTAGGGGAGCGGCAAGAACACCGATGTTTCACATGGTGCGGACCACACCAACACAAGATGATCTTCGAGACAACTTTTTAACATGAATATGTTAACAGAACAGATAATCAAAAAGATAAAATATTTGTTTAAATAGGAAGGCCTAGGAAATGGGGAGATGGGAAGGAGGAATGTGTACACTGTGATGCAGGACAAGAGGCTTGTGATAATGTTTCTGAGCCAGCACTGACTGACGTGGGGACATGCAGTGGCGTGGGCATTCCTCCCAATCAATGTTATTAAACACCTGAGCATGCAAGTCCAGAGAGGTCATCTCTGTGGGAAAGTGGCTCCACAGCCTCATAACATCCTCTCACAGGGACCTAACCTTCCACTCTGCACTTGGGGGGGGGTTGACCACACGGCCGTAAAAAAAGACTTATCGCTGCCAGATATAAGGGCACCATGGGGTCTCCTGCTGGCCTGAGAACGCGTATCGATCAGGCGAGGTCGGAAACCCAGATAGTGCTAACCTTTTTATTTCATCCACCCAGAGGGGATTAGGCCTCTCTATGAGGTCAGAGCGAGGTCAGAGACACAGGAAAGAGACGGTGAGAAAATGAACGACAGGCCAGGGGCTGCACGGCTGGCGAAAGACGCTCTTTTCACTGCACTCCCGGTTGCGAAAACACCCCACGACGATCCAGCTAGCGCTCAATTTAAGCTGGTCGGGGGCAGATCTGCAAGAGAGGCAGTGAAATGAAACACTGGGCCCTGTAGTGGGGACACTTTGCCGATGTGTTAGCTTTGCCCATTAGCGCTGTGCTGGTGGAGAGGGTATGCATCATCATTCGGTCACAGAGGGGGGGCCTCGGCATCCCTCCTCCCTGTGTGGGGACAAACAAGGAAAAATCTGGTGGAGGCTGGTGGAGATCAATACCTTCTGGGGCCGACCAGTACTGAATATCTGATCCACCCTCGAGCAATAAAACACTGCCAACGAGTGAAATGGAGACAGGGATCACTCAATCAGACACGGCTGTGATGAATTTCTGTTACTGCAGTTTGTGAAATCTGCCCGACTGTTAAGCATACAGCTTTTAACATCATCACACGCAAGCGCTGTGAAAATGTGAAGGGACTGCCATCGCTAAAATCGACACAAATCAATGGGAGACAAAAAATTAAATTCAAAACATGAACAGACACTACGCTGCACTGAGAATTAATGTAAGATGCAACAGGAACAATTTCCTCTGAATGTGATTCGAGACTACAAAAACCAAACCTTGCTTTTCGTTAATGCATCATTTAGGAACACCTGCCTTCCATTACGCACAAATCTCGCTTCCCAAATGAGCAACTGTGCCAAGCCATTTCACATTACGAGCACTCCATACAGATGGCCGGCCAAAAAACGGTCCATAGGTATGGTTCAATTATGCTCGCTTTGATTGCTGCGCTCTGCTATGATTAAATCCTCCATGCGCCACCGCAATCTGCGAAAAGTTAAAGCAATAGGCAGCCTGCAATCGCTGTTGCTGTCGGCGACGGCATGAACATGCATCGGCTAACGCTGTTCGATTGTGGCACGTAGACTGAAATGACCCGCTGATCAGGGCAAGTGAGCGCAGAGCAGATGGCGTATGGATCCATACTGACAGCACATTACGCCATACAAACGTACTTCCTGTCCCAGGTGAGCCAAAGAGGCAGGCCTTCTGACACTGTTTGATCATCGAAATGAATCCCCAGCGATAGGCGCCAGACTTTCCGCTGGAAACGGGAAGCCATTTCACATAATTCCTGCCTTTTTCGCACTTTGCTATTCCAGCCTGAGTTTGATGGCACTGGGGGCTTAAACATCTTGTGGAAAGTGTATAAACTGGCGCAGATTTTTGATGAAGACGATACTGGGTACATCACCTTTTCCAAAGCTAAAAAAATTCTTCTTCTTCAACTATTTATTACTATTTTGACTAAATATCCCTGGGATTAAGATGGTTATTAACAGCTGACTAAAACCTACATTTCTAATTTCACAGTCAGCTTGCTCCACTATCTTTCTTCAGTATCTATGTCATCATTTGCCTAATGACTAAAGCCTTGTGCTCCACCACTTCATGGAGTCCGCACACAGGTCCCCCTTTTCACCCGGCTGTGTAATATGACCCTTTCTGGAGCACAGCAGCTCCGGGACCAGAATGCCATCAGTTGTGTGTTTAGTGGAATCAAGTTTCCATCTGTATTTGCAGGGCACATTTAACAGTTTATCCCACAGGGCTCAACAGCTGATGTATGAGGAGGCCAAAAATTCCATCACAAACAATCGGCTTTGTGGAACAGAAAATTCAAAATGAGACCGTTCCCTTTCTCTCTCTCTCTCTCTCTCTCTCTCTCTCTCTCTCTCTCTCTCTCATTCTCCTTCTGTCTCCTCCTCTTGCCCCCACCATTTTCCTCCCCTCTTTCTCACCCCACTCATTAGTTCTCTCTCTCCTCATCCCCCTCACCTCTCTTCTCCTCTGTCTCTCCTCTTCCACAGCTGTCTTCTCCCTCTGTCCCATACCTCCTTTCTCTTCCTTTCTTCTCACCCCCTCTCTTTCTCTCTGCCTCTCTCTCCCTCTCTTTCTCAGCCTGGCACAGACAAAAATGAATGTAAGCATGACATATGTGACCAGCTGATTCAAAGCTCCCTGTGGTGGTCCCTTGAACCTAAGGCTCCGTGGCGCATGGCCACTGCTTCCAATCTGCCAGGCTTCATTCACCGCTAAGCGCGCTAAAGGTCAAGCCCCGCATTATTTCACTTCACGCGTTTAATCAATATGCCCCTGACTGCCAAATGGTGCCTTTACAGTGGGTCAGATATGTGCATCCAGCTGCATCATGGGATACGCCGTACAGTGAGCCGAGGTCAGGTGTCCGGGGACCGTGGGACAGCAAGGCCCGTCAATCTCCCACAGCCTGCTCCACCTCTTTACAGTGAAAATTGGACCGCCGCACTTGCCCCATTTTAGACACAAAGGCAGCTGACTTGGAATAAAATCAAACACACACTGAAGTATTCCTATCATAAAAGGGATGCTGCAAAGAAGCAGATAGCAAACAAACAAACAGACAAGCATAAATTCATGTCCAGGCTGATCTAGAAAGGTAATAGTTTAGTCTTGTATTTATGACCTTTATATGGACACTTATGGGAATGAAAGTGTACACACTCTGGCCTTCAAGGGTACTTACTCAAGGGCATTACATATTACATACGTGTTAACTACAGTATGTGTCAGATTACCTCAACAAATGCCCTTGAAAGTTGAATGCATGATACAAGAGGAGAGGCGTGAGAAGGGTACCACATCACGGACAGATATTCAGATATTCTGTGTAATCCCTCCACAGCATCCCTGCCCCGCCCCCTCCCAGCGGCTCTCTGTTTAATCTGTGATACGAAAGCCCCGATGTCTTGCGCTGACATAACGCGGAGGGCTTAACACGGTGGCGGAAAACGACGCCCTTAAAGTCACCCGCCATGCCTTCCCACCCATAAACGGCCCTTGCAAGCTATTAGTTCTGGGTGATGCGTCTGGCAGTAATGCGGCCATCCATCTTGGGCTCGCCGTAGAGACGTAAATCACTCGCACCACCTAGCCCCCCTGCGAGAACCGGCGGAGAGACATTCCTCCTGGTAACCATAGCGATCGCCTGACATCCCCCTCCTGAGTTACAGCTTCAGGCCCTTACCAGAAGGTGTGATTCCTTGGGAACAAACCCCCCGCCCCACCCCCCAACACCTCAGCCCCCTCCTCACCTCACCAGAAGATCGGAATTGTTGAAATTTGTCAGTGCAGGTGGGGGAGGTCGTTAACCTTAATGCCTTTCTGAGAGTGTTTTTTTTTGTAATTCCCCCTCCGAGAAATAAAAAATTCCTCAAACCCCCCTCATTTGATTTCAATTTGTACGTGTCTGTCATTTCAGGCTGGGCCTTCCGCGGGCTTAGCTGAGCCGCGGGGAGTCTAGAGTGGTCCACACCTGGAGTGAGCGCACTAAGGTGCAGGCAATTTCTTTTTGACATTTATTTCTACGCGGTGCCGCTTCTACGATTGGGTCAGCGACGCGAGCCCATAAACGGAAAATCATATCAAAGCTGTTTTTTATTACCTGTGAATCTCTAATCAGAGAGGGAGCCTAAAGCGTGGCTTCGTATCGCTGCATAAAGGAGGATCAGAGAGGTTCCATACGTCCTCTCTGACATCTTTAACAAGCACAGCATGTTGTTCATCCAGGCTACAAAAATGAAGGACAAGTATATTGGCTTCAGCAGCAAAAAAAAAAAAAACACAAAATTGGAACTTTCATTGTGGCCTGTCACTTTACTGCACCCGGCCCGAAATTCAGTGTCTATGGATGACTGGATTGTTTTAATGATTTGTAAAAAAAAAAAAAAAAGTGTTCTTCCTTATTTTCAAAAGTTCAAACCACTGCAGATCAGTCAAGACTTGGAATGGAAAGAAACAGAACGGGCCACAACATCTCAAACGCAACAGACAGTGCAAGAAAGCAAAAATAAACGCCTGTGTTTGCGCAGACAGTCCTTGTTTCTTCATGAGAATGCCACCGTTAATTGTTTATCCACACAGTATACAGATCTACTGAAGGAGAATGGCTAGAAAGTGAGAACAAATGTGAGGAAAAACCCATGGTGGAGTAAAATACAGGTCAACTGAGGTGACTGTTTTCTTACTGAGAGTTTGTTGTGTTGTCTTTCCTGTTTTAGTTTGTTTGTGTTCATTCAGTGAACCCACGAGGGGGAGCTGGGAAAAAAAAAACTGCATTTATTTCATCCTATAAGCTTGCGGATCCCGCGCCCTGTAACTGGATAAAAACCGGTACGAAGGCTATGATTTTTTTCACACTACTCCTCTTCACGCCCTGTCAATCATGATCCCCTGCTTAAAACATTGCACCTATCGGAAAATACAATTCACTCCCCAACGATCCAGTTTATGACAGGGTTCCCAGGAATGCACAGTGCCGTAAAAGCAGGAGACAGCTGCATTTCCCTCTACCACTGTGCATGATTCTCCCTGTTGCACATATCTTTAAACGAGTCCACTGCTCGTAGAGGGGAGAAAATCAATGCCGGTTTTTAGAACAAATCCCTGCGAGCGTAGAGTCACCGAGTAATTTGTGTCTGGTGCAGCATCTCCTCACAAGAAATGTCTGATTTATCATGTGATGCAAACCGTCTCTGGCAAGTAGACCCCCCATCATTTCAGCCTCTAACCAGTTATCACACTCAAAGGTGAGAGACCTCCGATTTGCCTGGCTACTACGCTCTTCCAAACACTGCACAGTCTACTACATGGTGAGCTGGGAGGCACACAGACAGATTTTCACAGTACAGCTAAAGAAAAAAAACATTGTTGAAATCATCACATTTTTCTTTTGTCAAATTTTTGAGTCAATTATGTATCCTTTTCCCATATCTATTTTGTGTTTTTTGTAGAAATAAAAAATCATTCCCTCTCTTCAATTATGCTAATAGCTAATAATTTACTCATATATTTGGTCACTGCGACTCATGTTAATGTCCTTGGTTGCATATACCAGTGGTGCATGGTGCTCTGCCTCTGCGCTACTAATCCATAGCAAAGCCACAAATGAATACTTTTACTTCCACACCCATGGTGACAAACGAGGTACTGATTCTACCACAGTGATTCAAAAGCCATTTTAACACATTTATTCCACTCCCTCCCACCACGCACCCGTTTTAATGGTTAGATGATTCATAAAAGCCAGTTACTTTTTTGCGTTGAGTACCAAGGAAGTGCAGAACCGCCTGGCACCAATGCACAATGCATTGCATGCTGAGATTCACGTTCTTTTACTCTAACTCACTACTGTGAGTATTTCCAGACACACCCTCCCCTTCCCTGTTATAAGCTAACAGCTCGCTCCAGACTCGGGCTAGCACACCTGCAGCAAGTGCTAATCTTGGAAGCAGACAGAAAATCCCATAACACGTATTAAATTTACAAACTCAAACCTTGAAAAGACGTCGGTCGTTGTCTGACATTAACAGAACGCAATGTTGTTCATAAACGAGTCTAGTTGAAGGTGCGGCGTCATTCTGTCAATGAGAGGAAACGCTTGGAAAAGCAGGTGCGCTTGATTGAGTGTCAAAGCTGATGATACAGAGAGATGAGGCCTCCCGCGGAGGATGCCAACAGCAAACTGGAAAAAGCAGACAGTTGTTGACCAATTTTAGGTGTATCTGGAGCAGAGTTGTTTTGAAGGAACAGAGTTCTGTGAAAAAACACACAGGCAGCGATGAGCAACGAGCTGATCAGGGGTATACAATGTTCAAACAGGCCGGATGATTCAAAGTCTACCACTTCGTCGTTCACGCTGATGCCTCTCCAAACATGCGGGCTATTTTGGGTTACAGTTCTGTCAAGTGTTTCGAAACTATTACCTTTTAAACTTCGACCGTTCTCTTTTAAGCCACGCCCAAACCACATGGTCTGGTTCACAGTTTATCAACACATACGTTTGTCACTGAAAAAAATGTAACATCATTTGGCAAGAAATGCAGATTTACACAATTTAAATTAATGCAGCCTCTCTACCTGCGCGTTTATGAACGGACATCTGTTCGCAAATTAGCAAAGCTCTCAGGTGGAAGTAAAAAAAAAAAAAAACACAGTTCTGTTGGAAAGCAGGGAAGAGGTACTGCAAGCCAAAAACAACAGAAGCGTGTATTTAAGAGGGGCCAAGCTCACAGGGTGGCACACCTGATGTTCCATATTGGGCTCCATTCATTGCCTACGTTACCTTAGCAATGCGACACAGCCCCTAGTGAAGGAAGAGTGAGGTACAACATGGATTACAACATGGGTTAAGACACTGTGTTGTGCAACTTGTCATTTTAGGGGGAAGAACTGAAATATGGTGTGGGTGTGCCCCATATATATTGCACATATGTGTTACCTCTTTAAGGCTGTTGTAGCAACAGTATAGAGCCTCAAATGGGGGGGGGGGGGGGGGGGGGGGGGGCTTACCTTTAAACTAGCACATTTTGGACTAAAGGACACCACAGTAGCTCTTCTCAAGTCTGAGGAAAACATTAGAGCGCTCCAGCTGTGTCACTCCAGTTTGCCCCTACTACCTGAGGGCTATGATGGTCCGACACAGAACAAAGGTATGCTTTCAAAATCACCTCCCCCCAAGTGCCCTTGCATGCTCATCATAGGTCAGTTCTGGATGAGGTTTTCTCAGGTGAGGCAATTCCTTTTTATCACCTCTTGCCACGGCACAGAACACTATAATTTCAGTAACCTTTACAGGTGAGTGATGACAAAGAGGGTATGTCACTGCTGTGTGTTCAGGGCTTGGGGTGGTTAGGGACCTAACCTTGCTGCTGTAGCACCCTTGAGCACGGTACTTGAATGGTGCTGGTTCTGTAAATATCCAGCTGTATACAATATATCAAGTGCAAATACTGGCTACATAATGTACACTGTCCTGAGTAACTGCATGTCAGAAAACGGACTAAACAATCTAACCATGTGGAACTGACATTAACAATCACAACAAGATGAGCCACATTATTTGCAATAGGTGCATTAACATTACCTAACATTGCTCTTATTGCAGTTTATCTGGTTTAAATTGTAACTTGTCTGAAGGTTTTAAACTGTGATTACACTTTAAATCCTATTATTCCATGTCCTTTCATGCAATGAATGGCACAATATCTTGATTGAACACATTACTGTTTATCACAGGATCTTGTTTCAATTTCTGGCACTGTGGCTACATTACACAGCACATGAGCAGAGTCATCGCATGAGATAAGCATCCTTAGAAAGCCACCAGAGGCATTACGCTGAGCTTTACTGATGCACACGTGTACAGAAACGTTTAGGCAGTGCTTAAAACTGCGGGGAAACGCACACCTACACCGCTTATTCAAATGGCAGCGTTGGAAAACCCAGGCTGGTTCTGCTTCACTGGTTTGAGAGGCCTCTTTTAATTGAATTTGTACTGGTTTCCTCACGGCTGGAAATCCCGAGGGGATATCCCACTGACATGTCTCGCTTTTTACTATCAAAGTCCCGGCATAGCAGAGCAAATTGGCGTTTAAAGCTCGGCAAGCTTTATTCAGCCACAAGCAAGAGCAAACATTAAGCCGAGACCAGCGCTTATTTGTGATGGGGGGAGAATAAACAATGTTAATTAGGTTTCTCAAGCAATAAATGATTGTAAGAATCCATTCACAATGCATGCTCCGCTCCAAACAGAGGGGGTAGGGATTGTGGCTTAGTATCGAAGATCCAGTTATGTGTTTTCTCTCTGATGATGCCTGTATTTCTAGTGCACCTCACACTTCTGTTCACCTTAAAGGGATTTAGTGAACTATGAACCTTGTGAGTGTCACTGAATAACTGTACATGCTAAGCAGACCAGCAATTATAATGTTCAACCCCTGTTCCATTGTTTTTCCGTGTAATGTGTAACACCTTTGGACTTAAAAGGGAAGTCTAGTTCGTTAATTTAACTGCTCTTTTAATTTCCCCATCATTAACATTATTCCAATTAAGGATTGTAAAATAATTATTTAAAAAATCAGCCAGACGGTGGAAAATTAATCCAATCAATTCTTTGTCCACTGAAATCCACTTAATTACATTCTCAGAAAGGCATTAGCTCTCACTCATAGAGACAGGCATGCAGTATAGCACTGAAGAACAAAAGGAGGCATTTATGTACTGATCCACACAAGTGAAATGACAAGAAATCTGACCTATTTTCTCCCGAGACCACAGCTAAAATCCTCTTACGTTTTGGCTTTCATGTTATCCATATAGCTCTGAGAGAGGACCTTGAAGTCCTCATAACAGGACTGAAGACTACAACCTTTCCTTTTCTGTCTCAAGAACACTCATCTTACACGTGTTTCCACGGAGAGCAATCTGCCCACATGACTAACGTTGAATCATACTGTTGAGCCTGAAAAGGTACAGTAGGACATGAGAGAACTCCTTTTCGCAAGACCTGTGTTAAGACCTCTACGGGTTCTATGCATTGTGTTGTGCAATCCGTCATTTCAGAGCAAAGAATCAAAATATGGTGTGTTGCATATACTATATATGTTATCTCGTGAATCCCGATGCAATGATAGCTTTGAGTTTCAAACAGGTGACGTGGAAATCTTACCTTTAAGCTTAATCACTAGATTAATCACTACCCTGAACCTGTTTTCATTTGCTCTCCTATATTAGCAAGCATGTCAATAATCTCAATAATCTTCTCTCTTCATAGAATATGATGTAGCATTGGGTTTTTTCCTTAAATAAAACCCCAAAATATCTGGAAAAATGGATAAAAGATGGATAAAAGGTATTTCGGAATGGAACAATGTCGAGTATCGTGCCATGCCCACACACGTGCCAGTGTTCTTATTTTCCTTGCGGCAACAGTTTGTGGACCCACATTAATGAGGTACGAGGCCACAGCTAGAGCTGCAGGCACGCAATTGATCTTCAAAAGGGGACATTACTCAATGGAAAGTTAAAAGACCAATGTAATGACTGTCTCCACTTCTGCTGTGTCATCAGTCGCTCTGAAGCTGCAGCTTCTCACCCCTTGCTATGCACTGAGGCATATAAATGGGTGCCTCTCATCGTACCCAAAATGCATTTGGTTATTATGAGTTGTAAAACTGGAAGTGTTTCTTTTTTTAGCCGTCATATGGAGAAGGACCACCAACAAGCATTTCCATGTATGCATCAGCCTACTCCCAGCCTTTGAGGCAGAGGCTTACTAAGAGGAAAATTCTTCCAATAATCAACATAATTTCCAACCATTCCCCTGCTAGCACAGATGGGTGTGATCCCTTGCCATATATAAAACGATTTGGCCATGAATAAAATGATTCAACCTTTAACAAATCCTTCAAAACAACTCTGCTCCAGATACACCTAAAATTGGTCAACAACTGTCTGCAGTAAACCACTGAGAAAATGAAAAAAAACACTGTAGCATTTTATTGAACTAAACCGGTATTAACACCAATACCCTTCTTCCTGCTATTTATAACACTCATTATTATGCATTGCTGATTGGTTTATCACATTCTGTCACCCAACTTTTAATTACTAAGCAATATACAATTGTCTGCCATATGGAGTGAGATGTTTGTTAGTAACAACCTCCAGTTTACCAGCAATGATCTCTACCTAAAGAATCATCTCCCATGTTAAATATTGTCATAAATGATAAGTAATGAAAATCATATGATGCTGTATATATAGTACTGTAGTAGGGTCTCAACCCCACTCTGGCTCTGATTTCTTCTGTTATGTAGCATAGCTTATCAGGCCATCTGTAACCTTAAAATTACATTGAACAAGACATCAGTGTGTTGCTTTCAATAAGCTGCGATGTAATGCCTCACACATGAAACTATATCTAAACTGGGATGTTACGATCACTCTGGAATCTTCAGAATATTCTAGGCTCCAAGAGAAAGTGTTCTGAAAGTTCCTGTCAGATGACAAAGGTCTCCTAATACATTTAAAATAATTCACCTCACATCACATTATACATCTTCAATTAAAAAATCAGGGCTATTACATTATGAGAGGAAAATGAACCCACTCCTGATTTCTTAAAAATGAAAAACATAAGGCATCAAATTTTGTTAATTGCATTGGCATGGGCTGTATGTTTATCGCACTGCATAAAAGCATCTGTAAGCCTGCAAGACACAAAGCACTAATAAGCGCAGCTCTTAAAAGCATTAGCGTTAAATACGTTCTCAACCCTACAAAAGGAGCACTGGGAGTCTAAAACCCAGCCTTTCAGGGGTAGTCTGTCTGACTGATAGAAGGGCGCTGGAAGAGCTGCCCGAGAGCGAAGCCTCCGCGGGCCACAGGTACGAAGCAAGGCGTCTGGCACGGCACAAGACAGCCGTTCGTGCTGCATCAGAGATGAGCGAATGGGGACGGCGGAAACTGCACCGAGTCTCTCTGGTTTTACACAATGCCCGCTGTCTTCACACAATTCCAAATGACAAGCCTGACTTGTAAATACAGACATCCCTGATGGGCGCCTTGTGGGTACAATTATACACATCCTGTCACAGATGGGCAAGTCCTCTGCCAATGGAAACTGTGGCGGGGGAAGCTGTGGCCACGGACCGAGGTCAGGACAAATTGTTTGGCTGGCGTTGGCTGCCAGACGAGAGCAGGCATGGGGCAGGAGAGGGAGCGCTCCGCTTGCAATCGGGAGCAGAGGCTGCTGGGAAACCGACATGTCAGCGCAGACGGGGGTCCCTCTGGAGATGTGTGGGCGGGGCCATCAACCACCTGCATTACACTACATTACTGGCATTTATCAGACAGTCTTATCTAGAGCAACTTACATCACTTACAGTTTATTTATTTTACAATGTGATCCATTTACACAGCTGGATATTTTACTGAGGCAGATGTGGGTTGAGTACCTTGCCCAAGGGTACAGCAGCAGTGCCCCAGCAGGGAATCGAACTGGCAACCTTTCGGTTACCAGTCTTGCTCCTTCTCCTTCACCACCATGTTACACTGTTGCGTTGGGGAACCATCCAGGCCTGACGCCAGGAGAAAATGGGTGCAATTGTAATCCACGGGGGGGGGGGGGGGGGGGGGGGCAGAAATACTAGGTAGACGTTGGGATATAAAGAGACAGCTGGGGGTGGACTGAGGTCCATCTGGGGGAACCATTGCTGTTTTTCATCGATGGGCCAATCCAGCACAGACATGGCTGTCCTGCATTCAGGGTGTTTAAGGGAAGCATGTAAGAATATAGGAATTGTCTATGGGATGCAACCCGTTTAAAATTTGAGTATTGAGCAAGATGTGTATGGGTTTTTTAGTACTACACATTTGCTGGAATACTCACAAGCGTAGTGCAGACTCTTTGGGGTTGAAACTGTACATGTCTGAGAGTCAGGTGTAACCTGCCATTCACTGGAGCAGTTGGCAAACACTTGCTGCTGAATGATTCTTTTGAAAATGATTACACAAAAATGTACTGTAAATTCCAAATGTGAATGTTGGCTTTCAAAAAGAGTAGCAAACCCTGGATGAACAGAACAGATAGCAGATGCTAGGGTTTCCCCCCAGTGCTCTTCTGCTAAGGTGGGTCACCTTGGCAAAAACGATACCTGCTTCACCTCGTATGTTTTTTTTCTGTCAGTGATTTTCAAGTGTTGAGTGGCTGGCTGTGAAATTGCAAGTCAGAGATCCTCATCTTTCTAAAATGCAAACAGCTTGAAATTATATGAGAACAGGACACCGCAAGGCATGGGAAGGTCAGACAAGTTGAGAGCTCTGTCACGCTTTCTTATATGGAATTCTAGACTTCCTTTCACTGCATACATCTCAGCGTGTCTCTCCTACAATTATTAGCTACCCAGCACGCTCCACAACATGCCACTGATACAGTTTGAATTCAGTTCCTCACAGTTAGCTAGCTAGACATGCACCAAACAGGTGCATTCATCTAGCAAAAAAACATGCACTGTGTGAGACAGAATCTGCAATACAAGACAAGGTAATACTTCAATGAGTCATAAAGAGAATACAAAAGATGAAGGAGAAGCATCCCTTGTATACAGCCCTCCATGGCCAAAATCCGAGAGTAAATGCTACTACTCGAAAAACAGCAAAGAGGAAACTGATAAATCAGCTCAAACACCACCACCTCACAGCCCAATTAACCACACTCCAGAGGGAAACACCAAATTCAAAACCTGCTGCTCGCAGAGGCAAAGGCGGCAGGTCTTCACTCGAAGCGCAAACCTGACCTTGCCAGACAGCGGACCATTTCACCGTGAGTGCTCCACGGGTAAGGCCCTGCATACATCAGGAGAATGAACATGGAGGCTTCAGAAACCCGCGCTCAACCCCAGAGGGAGATGCATCTTGTATGAGGCCATTCTTCCCTCCGTCTACGCATTCAGACGACTGAAGAGGGGCTGCTCTCAAAACCGGGAAGCCATTATGCATTATGCATCCGACAAACATGAACTGCAAAGTGCTCCGCTGTTGTTATGACAATGGAAGGGGTGGGGGAACAAGCATCCTGTAATCCGCTTTCCTGGTCAAAGGTCAAGCATGGATCCGCCAAACGCGTTGCGCTTCTGTTATCCTACACGCGGCGTTTCTCGGAGAACAAGCAGCAGTGTGTGTGGTGGAGCTGGAGGTTCAGGTGGGCGGGGGGGTGGGGGGCGGGCAGAGGGGCAGGGGGAGGACAGACTTCCCTCCCTACTGTGAAATTACTCCTCTCTGGTATAATCATGACTCCCGCGGCGCACGCATAAATAAACGCCCTCTCATGAATACTGCATTTCGGCTGGCGAAAAAAAAAAAAGGTGCCAAAGCCAAATGATGTTCATTCATTATTTTCCGGGGCTGTGCGTGAGGAATAGTGGGTACACGTGTGCGCGCGTGTGTGTGTGAGAGTGGAGGAGGAGGGCAGGGAATCGCCCCCCGAAGTGTGCCCGATCAGAGTGATTATCGGCCAAACACAGGTGGGACTGAGCCCTCATGGGCGGGGAGGAAGGAAGAAGGTATGCACAAACAAAGAGGTGAAGTGAGACAGATTTAGAAGACATTCCCGATGTAGTTTCGGGTGATAGTTCTCAGTTAATCAACACAAAGACCTCGCACCTTAACGCATGCATAAAACATGAACAGCCTGGCACTGATTACTTCTCTCTCTCTTTTTTTTTTTTTTTGGTTCTGGATCCGGAGGGTGGCTCGCGTGAGTGATACAATAGGAAAATGTGCGGAGCATCAAAACTGCTGCGTGCGGTGGCGGATACAGTAATGGAAAGCATCTTATTCCGGCCACCCACTTTAGAAAAAAAAAGGCAAGTATATAATTTCCTAACCATTGGAGTAAGAACCACAGTGGCCTGCAGGCAAAGAGGACCATATGAAAGGAGCGATGAACGCGGTACGCAATGGTTCCAGAAAGGAGAGGGAGAGAGGGGTCCGCGAATGAGAAGAAAGGCCTGCTAGGCCACCGTTATTGTTTTTATATTAGCTCAATTACCCTTTAAATGTCTTGCCAAGCAGTTTCATTGTGAATCCTAAATGAACTGGCGTGCGCTAACTTGGCACGGATTCCGGTTGGGTGGAGAGGGAGGATCACTCCACATCGTGGCCCTCTCTCTCCCTCTCTCTCCCTCTCTCTCTCTTTCGGCTGTCACTTTCAGTGGTTTCCGTGAGGAATTCAATACGCTTTACACTCCAGACGCGCTGACAGACAAATTTTGCCAACTCCTATTACAGTTCATAACCGCAGATAGGCTATCCATTGTCTTAGCGAGAGACATGAGTTTAACCAAACTTACCCTCAGCTTTGCTTCTGGGATGATTCGCATCTCTGTCATGTAGGACACAAGGAGGAATAACGTTCACAGAGATGTTGATTCAGCAGTCACAGCTAAGTAGAACCCAATAGGCAGCTCTCTGGCTATAAGGCTATTACTGGGGGATAAGAAACTCTTGTTGTTGTAAAACGAGCAGTTCTGGGACACAGATTTCAGTATATGCCTTCCCTGCTGTGACTCCTTGCATTTGACCATGTTGTGAGTACTCTGGCATGCCAATATATACATCCAGTTGCTTATTGGAGTGTTTTTATTTGCATTTGAATTTTATCTCATCTCCTTGCTCCATGTGGGCTGATCTGCATAAAGCACACTCAGACATACAGTAACTATTCACGCTATGCCATCCCAACAGACAACTTCCTGACACAAGTTCTCCATTGTTCAGTATATAGACACTAGGTGACTGTCTTTCCACAAGCACACCTTGTACAGGTGAGCAGAGATCATCACCCTCTTCCTGACAAGCCTTGTATGGGACACTGAGGACCACCATGCAAAGCAATCACATTTATTTGTCATCTGGACTGGCAACAGAACATTCATTGGCTCTGTGGCAACTGGACTATGAAAAAGACGTGGTACTCTTGTTGACGTCGGACCGCTGTCTCAAAACCATACACTGAACCCACATAACACAAATCTGTAACTCCTGCTGTCAGCTTGGAACTAGCATGAGAAAATGACCCTTCAGCATGCAGGAGCTAGCTGATCGTACAAGCCCTGACCATCCATTACTTCCTTCTCCCCTAAACATCACTGACCTCAGATGCATACCCAGCAAGCACCAAGTCCCTATTGTCAGCTTTCCACTGATCTTGGATCAACAGTGTTGAAGAACAGGAACAGGAAGCAAGAGGACAGCTTTAGAGACAACATCATCAGCTGAAACATACTCAGACACTGACAGCATCGCCGCCCACCCCTCTCTCCACTGTCATTCCCAATCAAACCATTTAATTACAACATTAATGAAGCACCTTGTCTGTAATTGCACTTGAAATGTTCACCAATTAGGGCGTGTTTTGAGAACTAATTGGCGTCAACCCAAAAACAAAGTGATTTTATTCAGTTATTTGTCTGTTAATAATTAAGGAGGCTGGCACGACTATGCCACTCGCTGAAGCAAACATTAGAGGTGGAGAACAAACGGCTCTCCACTTCCCTACGAGTGGCTGCTTCTGAGGCAAAAACTACAACCTTAAGCGAATGTTTTGAACTGTTAGTGTCAATGATAGGGGCTGTCCTGTTCTGTGCTTCCTTTGCTTGTAATGCAGGCTTGGCGCCAGGAGAAAATACAGAAGGGTGCACTTGCAATCCATAGGGGGCACAAAACGTTGTATCTTAAACAAACGTAATAAATACTATGCAGACATCGGGATTTAAGGATACAACTGGGGGTGCACTGAGGTCCATCAGGGGTGCAATGCACCCCTAAGCACCCCCGTAGCGCCGGCCCTGTTGCAATGGTATTGTTTCCCTGCTGAAGAATGCAGTCATAGCTTCCCTCTTGAAAAGCACACCACACTTAACAGACACACTTTATATTGAATCCTGCCATGAAACTAGAGCTGATGTTCAATTGAGCTTGAGCTACTTTCAAGAATTGTCACTAAAAATAGGGACACTTTTTTCCCACATCTTTGTCCCTTGGGTGTCGGTCTAGATTTCACTGCAGGTCATCGTCCCCTTTTAATGATATTTATCAAAAAAAAAAAAACACCTTTTATTGCTGAGCTGTAAGAATCTCAGATCAGCTTTTAATGTGTAAAACTTTTGGTAACACCACAGTGATTTACAGTCCATTCTAAAATTAAATCAAACAATAGCTTATGACTACAGTAAATAAAACTCCCAGCTCCCACTGCACAACACAGAAGATAGCATTGCACCTTACTTCAAATGTATCTGTTGTTACTTCCTGTGAATACAGTGCATATCGAACGTCTGCAACTGCTGCCAGTATCAGACACTTCTCCCTGACTATGAAATGCAATGTAGCACAGACTCAAGGCAATGGATTTCCAAAATACAACAAATCTAGGGAGGTGTTGGTCTCACAACCGCCCCCCAAACCCCCCCCCACCAAAACCGCCCCCCTCCCCAAAGCCCCCTGAAGCCTCCACAAGCCCCCACATGGTGGTACAGTGAATGCCATCAGGATTGTTATGGAAAAGAAAGCGGTTGCTATTTCTCTGTGTCAGCGCATTCCGCGTACCGGGGAGAGCCAATTCCCCCAAGACACACACATACCATCACTTACGAGAGCAGAAATAAACACAATCAGCCACGCTCCAAACCGCCCCGCGCTCCGAGCAGGAAGAGGGGGACTAATTCTCTCTTAATGGCAGGTTGCATTGTGTGGCGCTCTGAGGAACAACAAAACATACACACACACACACACAGCCACACGCACACACACACACAGCCACACACACACACACACACGCACACACACACACACACGCACGCACGCACAAAGGAATCCACCGTGACGTGATTTTGGGTTTGGCAGCCCTTCAGACACCCAGGAAGAGAAGACAGAGCAGGAGAGGGCAGTAAGTTCATTCAAGAGGTTTGAGAGGCTTTCAACGGCACAGACCTAGAGATGTAACTCAAACTGAAATCAAGTCTGATGGCTGAAAAATTCCTCGTGGACAGCAGGGATGGAAACTGCCGGGTCTGTGTGTGTGTGTGTGTGTGTGTGTGTGTGTGTGTGTGTGAGTGTGTGTGTGTGTGTGTGTGTGTACATGTGTGTGTGTGTGTGTGTGTGTGTGTGTGTGTGTGCGTGCGTGTGTGTGTGTGTGTGTGTGTATGTGTGTACATGTGCGTGTGTGTGTGTCTGTGTGTGTGTGTACATGTGCGTGTGTGTGTGTGTGTGTGTGTGTGTGTGTGTTTCGCAGGACAATGGAACAGCGACCACGCCGCAATGTAAGCCAATCACCTTGCTGCCATCTTAATTAGGCACCCATAGCTCAATCTGACAAACAACAGAGCCTTTCTGAACAGCAGAGGGGGTCCAGCATTCACTTACATACATTTATAAAGAAAGTAGGTCTGTCTGTATGGAGTAATTCCTTAACCCTTCAGAAAGGGTTGTTATCAGATCCTGTGACTTTGAGAACCATCTGTTTAACAGATATTCACATCCCGCTGCTGCAAGCTGCGCGGCAGTTGGTCAGACGACTGTTTGCTACACGAATACATAACGCGCACGCCTCATTGGCTGATTTATTGATTCTGGACGCGAGCCGTTTCAAGGCACCGGCTCTTGGTTCTTGTCAGCAGTACAGTTTTTTTTTTCCTCCCCCATTCAAAGCACAAAATGCAAGGCCTGAAAAACACCCTCACTGTGTTAAAAAGTGCATCCTTTCCCAATGTCACTCACCAGCTTTGCATGCAGAAGCAAAAAAAAAAAAAAAACGCAAAGAGTAAGTAATGCTCCGCGCTAGACATGCTATCTCTCTGCCGGCACACGCAACACAGCGCTGTCATATGCTGTTCCACCGGTTATCAATCTCTCCCAACGCAGCATTAGGGCGACGCGTTCCTCATTCACAGCGAACGACTATTTATGGGCAGCTGGGTGCATTCTGAGATTCAGAATAATGCACCGGCACAGACGCGGGGTCTTTATTTCCTGCTCCAAACCCCCATTTCAAAAACCTCAGCCTGTAATTTCCAGGTACTTTCAACTGCCCCTGACAGAGGCTGTGCATTTTTAACATGTCGACAGTAATTCTCCGTGGCAGACCTGTGTATTCAAACTATGTCTCAGCAGTATCTCCATTCATGTCCCTTTTTGGCATTGGCCCAGATTACGGCAAAGAGCCCTTTTCTCACAAATTAGCGGTGGATCAAATGTTGTTTACACCTAAAACAGATCTCTCTCATTTCGGTTATCCTCCAGCCACCAACAGTTAGCCACACAGGTAAATTCGCACTGTGCATACAACATTTCAAAAATATTCCCAGCATTATGGTCGTCATTATGCATTACGCATTATCCTCTTCTTACGGTCGGCCTGCATAGATGATGGGACATGCACTAAGCGATTAAACATGGACCTGACAACTTTGGTAGCCTAAACACGGCGTGTCCACTGCAGTCAAAAGAAAGCCACTCTGAGGTCCTCAAACACACGTGCAATACGCGTGCAATATATGTTAAACACTAGTAAATTTTAAAGCCACACCCACAGAGACAGAACCCCAAATTTAATCTCCACTGCACTGTTTGTTTTCTTTTTTTCCTTTTCTTTTTTTTTTTTAAATCAATGTGAGAGTTGGCAACAGCCAAAACCGAGAATGAGGCGGAGTGAGTTATTCGTCATGACAACCTAATTCGCAGGCATCAGAGAGCAGCTTCACAGGCCATCAGTGTCAGCCCATGCCTTTCTAACCGCCATAAGTGACAGATCGGCCCCCTCGCACCCCGGCACTTCCAGGCTTTGATTCCAGTCTCCTCTTCCCACTTCAAAAATGGCTGAGTGCAGTGTTTCGGCAGCAGCTTGTTTGCCTGTTTGTTCACTCCCCCCCCCCCCCCCCCCCCCCCCAAAAAAAAAAACACCTTCCACCCCCCACCACCCTCCCAGAGTTCAAAAGGAATGGAAGGTGCTTGTGTGGAGCATCGCCACCAGCCCCTCGAGGGGCACTCATAATCCAGTCCAGAAATCTCAAAGAAAACCACAGAAACAAATGCCCCGGGCCTCTTGGGGAGCAGGAGTTACAAAACTCACCATCCCCTGTAAAAGACTTAGTTTCCCCCTTACATAACGAATAGGTCTGAAAGGAGATTTTGCATTTAAACCAGTTCTGGGAAATGGCCTAATAAGACTAGGACAGGAATGGGCAAAGAGGTAGGGGACTTGTTCCCAGAAGGTCTGTGGTTTAAATCTCAGGCATGGCACTGCTGTTACAGGGAGGTTGCTTCAATAAATATCCAACTGTGATTGATAAGATGCCACATGTGACCTCCTGAAGTTGCTCTGAGTGAGAACATCTGCTGAGAAAAAAAAAACTGATCAATCACAATATGACCCCCTCAAAAAAAAATGAATATGTACAACATAACAATTAACCTAAATCACACTGACAGGTCCATGCTAATGTATTAGAGTGGCTTATGGCTTTCTTCCAGGCCCCTCTCAAAGACGATTAATCCAATGAGTTTCAGAAATTACAAAAGTCCTGACTGATACTGAATTGAATGACTGTCTCCGCTGGTTATTGTGTTCATAAAACATGTCTGAGTGCAGCCTAATGCAAATTGCCACCTCTGCTGAGACACCAAGCTACTCGTTTTCCTTGATGTCAATAAAATGTCCGACCCTCTTATCCAACAATGCACTGTAAAATATGAAGTTATAGGCAGTACATAATCATATATCTCTGAAGACATTTAATGTCATAGAGGGGCGGGTTGCATTTCCCTGACAAAACAGGCAGACCAGCAAGAGGGATGAGATGCTTTACATGTGAGTGAAAAGTAAAAAGGAAGACTGGAGTGACATCATCAGCATTATAATCTGTGACCACGTGGCTCGTGTGATGTTAGGTAGCATGCTGCACTGTCTCATCCCTCCACTATAGCAGCAGACACTTCCTGCTACCTGACAACCTGTTTATGACATCACTTCACCGTGAGACAAGAGCAGAGATTAGCCACTCACAGAGGCACCATTGTCCAGAGGATCAGGGTGAGGTGAAGTGTTCTATTAACTTCTCAAGGATCCCCCTGTGACCTTTAATTGTCAGCAGCAGAACGCATGGCAAAGATGTATGAAAGATGTATACATGTCACAGGCATGAGAGCAAGGTGAACACACATGGCACCCATACTCAGAGACAGAGAGAGATAGAGAGAGAGAGAAAGAGAGAGACAGAGAAGAGGGAAGAGAGCTAGAGTGAGTGTGTGAAGGACTGAGAGATGGTGGGGGGGGTGAAAGAGAGTAGAAAGGACAAGGGGAGGGACTTTTTTAAATCTGTAAACTAGTCTCTTGTGATAGCTGATACCAACATTATTATATAATTATATAATAACATTATATTCATTCTAAACCCATTGCTTTGGCAATACTGTATTTTTATGGCCATGCCTGTACAGCACTTATGAATTTGAATTTGTAAAGGAGAGGAGGAGAAGAGGGAGGCAGAGGGGGAGGCGAGAGAAGCAGAGATGAAGACAGGTGAGTGAGATAAGTGACAAGAAAGGGAGCTAATGGGGGAAGGAGAAAATGGAAAAAGAGGAGAGAGAGCAGAGTCGACAGGAAGAGGGAGAGGGGGAGAGAGGGAGAGGGATTGGGGGAGGCGCAGGGAGAGGGAGAGAAGGGGGGGTGGGACCGAGGGAGAGAGAAGCATAGTGGGGAGAGATAGGGAGAGATAGGGAGAGAGTGGGGGGAGAGGAGGATAGAGAAACAGAGAGGGAGAGAGAGAACGGGGAGCAGGAGGGAGACGATTAAGTCCTTCAAGGTTCGCTACTCCACCAGTCTGATGGTCCAGCTTTGCCGGCTGAAATGAGCACCCACATGCTAATGAGATCAGACGGATCTCATATGCCTTTTCTTCCCCTCCCTGAATGGAATTCGACGTGAGAGTCTATTATTTTAAACAGTGGCGGGAGCCCAGCACCTGTAATGTTAGTGCAGAAATTTGCTCTCTCAGATTCACCCATTCAAATGGTGTCTGTAGCTATAGTTACAGGTGTAAGGCAAAGATGCATAAGTCAGAAGCAGATGCTAACTGGTGCAAGAGCACTTTGCTTGCTTCATTTGGGGTGAATCTGAACACTAAAACTTGATTTATGGGGGATTATGAATTAAAAAAGAGAGAACAAAGCTTTTTATTTGCTATTATGTTTTATGATATTCTCAAATCCTTTTCTCCCAGGCTAATTTTACATAATGTATTTTTATGCATCCACACAGCTGGATGTTTTCAGAGGCAATTCAGGTAATATGCCTTACTCAGTAGTGGCTCTACCCTGTCTGGGAATCGACCCTGCAACCGCCTGGGAATGGTCAATGCTTTTATGCCTCTATGAATTAGAAAACAAAATTGCATCCATAACTAAACCTTTAAACACCAGATAGATATGTTTAGGCAAGAATTACTATCAAAACTATCCAAAAGAAATCTTCTTTATAGAATGCAATACTATTGACAAAGCACTCAAGACAGCTGACATGGAGAGCTTGCAATGCACAAAATTCGTCGCATCAATATTTTTTGTCGAAAGTAAAACCCCTTAAATATTGCCGAGTTTCCCCCCTCACGGAGAGAAAACAGAGTAAAATCGCGATGGCAAACGATGCTTTTCTCACGCAGTTTAATCCCTTCCAGTCATGTCATCATAGCCATCTCGACATACAGTCAGAAAAGAAACGTCATCTGCTAATTCTATTTTCAATGACGTATCCACACACCGATACATGGAGTTAACGGAAACGTGGGAATGTACGCATTAAGGGGGGGCTGGGGGATAATTTGACGTGTTTTACAGAAGGACTGGGTGTTTTAAGCAAATAATCGCGTATATTTGAACACCAGGCAGCCTCATGACGTTCGCGTATCTCCTGCGCGAAGAGACGGGTTCTGCGCGAGGAGTTTCTTCGCTTTCAGTGGCGTCTTTCTCTTACACCTGGTGATACATCGACATTGGATATTACCTCAATGTTACAAACAAACTGTCATTAGTTTGGAAAACACAGTTTTAATGCTGTTCCTGACGAAAACAACGTCAGTAAATTGTTATCAAGTTATACGGACGATACTTTATGTCCATGCTAAATAACAACAACCCGACCCATGTGTAGGGTAAGCACGGCAGAACCGTGAAAAGGCATACGGTTCAGTTGTTTCATTCCAGTTATTCACCCTCCTGTCATTCCAGCAGCCCCCTTTAAAATACCTCATAATGTCTATCTGTTCTGAATAAGCTCATTAAATTATTAAAAATCCCACAACATGAACAAATCCATACGTTCTTTCCCGTAACGCAACAGCATATACAACGCCTCCACATGCACGTGCCAAACACAGTAAAGCAAAATAGACATTATGTGAGAATTATGCCAAATTAGTATATTGGTCACCTCGAGATAAAACGTTTACATCCAAAAGGAAGCCCCCCTTGAATGGATATTTCAGTTATACAGGTGTTTCCAAATGTTCCATATCCTTTGCATTCTCATTCAATGAACTCAGGCTGCAACATTTTCCCAGTTCGGTTTATGAGAAAAAAACACGCAGATAAGAGAAGACAATAGCGTATGTAACTGACTCCAACATCCACAAAAGCCGCCTACCTGCCAGCAGTTTTGGGAGGCGGCGTCCTCTTGGATAGCTACTTGATTTTTTTTCCTCCAGATAAACAGATTACAAGGGAGTTGATGTATGGAAAATCTCTATCCCCCAGCACAGGCAAAACGCAGAGCCGGGAGGCGGCTGTCACTCCTTGCAGCCCGTGCACGGCGCTCATCTATTCCAGGACTGATCGCAAGCCGCGCAGATTCAGCTGCCAAACCCTGGAACGCAGACCGACTGCTCGCCGCGTGCAGCTGTCGGCCCGCGCACCGCGTGGCGCTGTTACACTCCAAATCGTGTCGCCGATTTCAAAGATAAGAAGGAACCGATCGACGCTCCACCGCCATATTTTTATGAAACGGTGCTTCACTTGTGAGCATGAAACGGGAAATAATGATGACTAACATTAAGTCCCTAACACTGTTTCTTTATTCATGGGGACACTGATAGGTGTGGGGCTCAGGCATGCTTGTTACTGTCATTTTCTTTCATTTTACACTTTATGGGACATAATTTTCGCCTGCTTTATTATTTGACGAAATTTTAATAAACTCTTCCAACTGGAATAACTCAACTCATGGCTAAACTTTTTCCATGCTTACACATTCATTTCATCAGGCATGCACTCAACTCATTTCATAGAAGTACTATAATGAAAATATCAACATATAAGACAACAGAACTGAATCTAGGTTTTAATATTCTGAATAGCTTTACATTTCAAATTCATCACCAGCGCATTGTTGAGATTGTTCATCACCCTGGCTATATGATTAAGGGTATGGTTTATTATCGCATTAGTTAGAGCACCTTCTCATGCACATATTGGGGCTCTGTTCATAGGCATGTGAATTACAGGAGAGAGGTTTACTCCATGTTTCCAGTTCAAAAATGAGAATAAAATATCCTCTGAGCACAGCTGTGCAGTGCACATGTGAGTGCCATGTCACCCTGTACCTTCCTCATGCCGAACACCAAAGTGGGGCAGGGCGTGGTTAGAACACGGATGAGAGGGCTACTGGGAAAACCAGGCTGCTACTGAAAGTGGTTTTGATGGCCTAGAAGGGGATCCCCCTTCCCTCTGGACCAAATAAAAGCTGTGTACATATAGTAGCACTTTGGCAACAAAAAAAAAAGGCCAAAGCTCCAGCCAGGCTTTACAAACAAGAATGAGATCATTTAAAATATGATATCTGTTTTTTCTATTATATGTAAAAAAAAAAAAATCATTATTATTTCAATATTATATTGCTTTTAATACCAGTAGAAATGTTACATGATGTACAGACTTGATAGAAGATAGTTAACATTCATATTAAAGCCCTGTTATCCAGCAAGATGGGGTGTGATGAAATATGAGAAGTTTGGGCCAGTTCGGGTCTATAATTGCATTACAGCATTCGGGTTCTGGTCAGCCTCAAAGTGTCAGATTTTGAATGCACTGCCATCTGAAATCTTGGCTAAAATCTTATTTTGAATGAATGACATGAACACAAAGGGGATTATTAAGGCTACCAAGGCTACCATATTGAGCTTGAATGTTCAATTAATTTATTTCCTTGCTTGTTTACACAGGCAGTACCCTCCATTTTCCCAAAAAGCACTGCTTGATTTGTTGAACTGTTACATACTGTTGAATTTATTTATTTTTTCTTTCTTTCTTTTTTATGGACCTGTCTTTCACTGAGTGCACTTTGCTTTACTGAAAAGGAGAGGGTCTGGTAAGGAAAAATATGGCATAAGTAAGCTGTTGAGTGTGATTTTGACTTGATTTCAATATTACCACTAATTCCTAGCATTGGAAGTGGAACTTTGTCATTTAGATACTGGACTTCAAAATGATGCATCTCTGGACATGTGTGAATCCTTTGTCATGAATCACATCAATACTTTGGTTTGTGTGTGCTGGATGAAGCATGGAGGAGTTAAGCATGCAGGCAGGAGATTGCGTTTTATTTGCAGATGTTTCTAACCTTTTTGAAGCTAAAGATGAATAACTTTCGACTTACATGTCAAAGTAACTTCATTCCTCCCCCCCCCCCCCACCCCCAACATCAGCCCCTTCCATGTGTTACGCAGATGCACTTCATTTAAACTTTATTTAAAGAACTTACTAAAATTGAATTATTTAAGTTACGTTTGTTGAATTTAGCTGTAGAGCATCTGCTTGTCTATTTCCACTCAGTAATTAACCATATCTCTAACAGTAAGTATCAGAAATGATGGCTGGCGATAATTATAACCCAAAACCTCATTACACACCCATCATTCACGTGGTTGTCTTGGAGAATTCAGACATGTAGCTTTGTAACGCTGTAATTGGGGGCCATAATCGACCGCAGCAATGGTATTGAAATTGTACGCGAACCCAATTAGCTAGTCTTGAGAATGTGGTACTGTCAAGCTTTGGTTCTCTCCCGTGTTGGCGTGGCCAAGGGAGTAGTACTGTGCTTCAATCAAGTGCTTAATTGATTTAATGTACTCTGTGGAATATTGCCAGGGGAACCAACCTAATTATGCTAGAAAATATTTTTTTTTTTGTTTGTCTGACCCCTTAAACAAGTGTTTGGGGAATGCGGCAAAGCTGCTGTTTACTGTTGCTGTCAGCAGAGAGAAAAACTAATCACAATCACTGACATTAATTGGCTCTCGGCGTCCGGGGATTTCAAAATCAGGCTCGGTTCCGGAACTCTTTCTCTCGGTGAGAGGGATGGCAGTCTCGCATAAAGGAAGTGAAACTAAATTTACTTTAGAATGAAAGCTCGTTATTCTCTGCTGGGATCACGCCCACACTTTGGAGGTCAGAATGTCAAATCGTGGCCATTAAGAAACTTGAGCGGTGTTTATTTGAGAAAAGAGCGTCTTGTTGAGTTTTTCCTCCTGCTCTCAGGGGTAGCAGGACAGTCAATACTACAGGTCTTTTATTTCATCTTTCCTCTCAGGCTACAAGACAAAGATTTCCCTAAATCCAATCAGATAAATAATTGATAAAATTAGGCTACTCAGGGCTTTAGCAGAGCAAAAACCAGTGGAGTCCTTCCAGGCTTCTATCTGCACGAGTGACAATGTGGCATAGCTGTCAGGGAGCTCAGGACATCACCACAAAGTTTCAGGTTTGAACCCAGATTTGGGCCATTGCTGTGTTGCACCCTTGGTCTCAAAGTGTTTGAGGTGAATTTCTTTAGAACATGTCCTGCTGCATTAATGGGTAAAATGCACGGTGGTTCTCTGGATAAACATCTTTTAAATAAAGATGATAGCTCTGTTTCCACTGACCCACCTGTTGACCAGCAATACTGCAGACAAGCTATAGGCCATTTCACGGCAAACTGACCTGGGCTGATGTTATACTGCTCCCTGGTTACAACAGTATATTAGGTTGGCCCCCTCCTCCAGAAAAGTCAAGCAACAGTAGACCTCTTTACCATATCTAAATTATCAAAGCCAGAAAGTATTTTCAGAACTTTTTAGCTAAAAAATACAGTTTATCACATATCATCAACAGTGCATCCTGGAAGATGAGCAAACTTTTTTTTTTCTCCCAAGCTGAATGTTGGATCCACATTTAATTGGTTATTGTCATTATTTTTAAGGCTCACTTTCCACAAAGAGACAGCAGCAACGTTTGCCTCAGTGGGAAAGAACAGAGCATTAACCATTATGCCACATCATGGCAGATATTCTACATTATAATGTTCAATTCCTGCATTCCTTCAGTTTTCTTTATCTCATTGTCTGAGAGGTTCCAGGTTAGGTTCTGGTGCTGCCTGCTTTGTGACGCCAGCCGTAGATGTTCTATTTTAGAACACCCCACTTCAACAATGTTCATAGCATGCCAGCAAATCAGAATTCTCACATATCCAACCAGTCGCTGTGACTGAACATGTAATGTGGGGGGCGACTACCTGGACAATGTATAGAGCTTGTGTGTGACATCATTGTCTCATGTTTCTCCCCTTGGAGAATCTGTTCAGAAGCCCTGCCTGTCACCTCCCTCCACACCCACAGGGCTACTCCACTGGTCTGACTTCATTACAGATCCTGGGTTGTCAGCACATCACTGCTTCACCCCCACCCCCCGCCGGCTTCTTTGCCATGCCAAGATGTATCACGCTTAATAAAATCCATTTCCATTTCACATTTACTAATTAAAATTGATCTTCATAAACACAGTTCCTCCATGCCCCAGTGATTTCATTTGATTGCTCCACACTGTTGTGGAGGGGGGGGGGGATCAAAACCAGAATCAAAAATCTATGTGAAATACAAGGAAGAGGAGTGGAATATTTACATTTACATCCAAGCTGTTATGGTTGGCCAGCTTCTGAGAGGCGTGTTGACAGCAGCGCAGAAGTCTCTCCTTGTCATTGGGCCGTTCATTTTGCAGCAACCTGCACACCACACCTGTGGGGTAAAGGAAGTCCTTGAACTGGAGGGGCGGGGGGGGGGGGGGGGGGGGGTCAGAGAGACATGTCTGCTCTCAATCAGATGAGGGTGCTCGATGGTCAGGAAGAGGTATGTGAGGCAAAGCATCAGCCTTCACAGCCATACCTGACCTCACCTCACGTACGCATGCACGTGTGTGTGTGTGTGTGTGTGTGTGTGTGTGTTTTGGCCTCTGTGGTCAGGCCATAAATGTCTCAATGACTCTAATCGAGTAAGACAGGGGCGCCAAGTCTTGGTACTGGAGGGGCTCATTGGTATATGTTTTCCAGTGCCCCTCAATTCATTAACCATCTCAGAGATTGGAAAAATGATTGGGTTACTTCAGTTAGGCCAATGACAAGCTGAGTCTGGCGGTCAGGCACCCAGATGGAACAGAAGCTTGCACAGTCACCCTCCAGCACCAGGATAACTGTAGTGAACCTCCGCAAAGATATAATGAAGGTTTGTGACAGGATGTGAACCAGAGCTGCAATACAGAGGAGATACGTTGATCGCAATTGTCCATCCACTGCCCACAGGTTCACCTGCCTCGCCATAGTCATTCATTAATTGAATTTCTTATATAGAATGTGGCACTGCATAATTTGCATTATCTAATTAAACCTGAGAACCAAACAGAAAATACCTGCAAACATTATTTTCTTTTGTAGGGGGTATGGGGGTCTTCTACAGACATATACATATATCTTATGATGAAAAGTGGCTATGAATTTCATGAATGATGAAATAATCTGTTCAGTTGCCTTATGAATTTTCTTGAAGGGTTATGAATGTTGTTGCTACATTACATTCATTTAGCAGATGCTCTTATCCAGAGTGACTTCCAGAACAAGAGAACATATCTTCAAGACAAGTATATGTAGTCTTAGGTAGAGTTTAGTAAAACTAAGCAATGTGTACATCTGGATAAAATCCCCTCAGATAAACTGTGTACCAGCATTTTCATTAAGTCTAAAACATTTTTTATACCTAGCAGTATATTTAATGTTGTTTGATGACAGTTGAAGGAAAGAGATTTTCTCTACTTGGCACACAACTCAGACATAACAATGTACGAACATTAAATATGAGGGAATGACTCGTATGCAAAAGCTCTAGGTGGTTTCCGACCACAGTTTTATTCAGATCTTGTGCTCATTATGTGCTGAGCAGTTTCCCTAGGCTTTGTGGGAAATGTGTGACAAAGCTAATTTGTGAAAGATTGCAAGAGATTACCTCAAGCTGTGTGGAAAACATACAACAAACCAATCAAGTTTTAAACAACGCTCCAGCTGCAAGCCATTCACAGGACAGAGGAGATTAAGCATTATGACAGCCCAAGGAGAAGGTAAAGCAAAGGGCTCTAAAAAGGAGCACTGTGCCATTCAAAAAAAAAAAAAAAAAACATAAAGAACCAAGCCAAAACCTTTTAGGGAACACCCACTGGCTACACCCCTCCCTTGAAAGGGAATTTTTTAAATGCAAAATTCAAAATGCAAATTTTGATCTGGATTAATTCATGGTTGGGTGTTCCATTATGTACAATCAGTCTACATATTTTAACCTATCACGAAAGATCTACTATGAAGCACATGGCTTGTAGGATATGTATCAAGTATAACATTGACCTGTGTTCAGAAATGACCACAGGCTCTTTTTGATTCTTTGCTATGGAGGGATACTCAGTAACCTCTCAGTGATCACTCACTAGATTCCTATGACAGCAACATGATCCTGCCTTCATACGCCCTAGCCAGTCTGTCTGAGAGTGACACTGCCATTACAGTGCGTGTGCACTGATCTCACTCACTCGATATGTCCAAGTAGGTAACGCCAATGGACTGCACTCCGGTTCCCAAACATGACCCCAAGTGGGACGGAGGAAAAAGGTGTGTTTAAGCAGAGGGAAAGTGGGCTCCGAGGCTGAAGAAACGCGTGGATCTGGCAGTTTCCAGGTGGCACTGTGGTCAAGGTCCAAAAGAGTAACATCAGTGACACCAATGGTTCTCCTCAAAACCTGAGAGGTTGGTAAAAAAAAAAAAAGCTAATTCAAGAGTTCAATTCAATCATTAAAATACCACCTAGGACACTTCATATTGATGACTGGGTGCCAATGGTGGAGTCAAAACTGTGATGGAGGAGTGGTTAAATTGATGTCATTGCCCAAAATATTGGCTCTTTATGTTACCTATGCCATTAATAACACTATTTAATAAATATTTATAGGAAACTGACAAGGTTATGACACCTATATTTACCTGAGTTATGCATATATTGAAGTGTCTTTTGACATCATATGTTTTTTGGACACTGTTTAATAAGTGTCATGACACTGCACTATATTTGTAACTCAGATAAATATGTGTGCCATACCCTTGTCATGACAATGGTCAAAATTTCTCAAAACCATTTACTGTTGTTTTGTCGTGTTGTGACATGTCATGACACATTATGTAGTGCTCATGTCCTGGTCATAAAGGCATCATAAATGAAATGTCAAATAGTGTTAGTGGAGATTTTCAGTGTTTATAAATGTGAAATGACGCCACTGATGTGCAGGCTAATTACTATGGCTTTGGACAATCATAGTGATTGCAGATATTTGAATTCTTTTCAGCCATAATTCTGAATTGGCAAATACAATAACCTATGAAAAGGTATACATTTCAGTCCCCATTGCAGGCTGCTTGCAGTTCCATATTATAATGCATAGAGTTATTTGGTCACTGATCATATCAATGTGACAAACAAAATACTGTTTAAGAAATGATGAATTAGGGCTTCATTATGTGACATCTGTTTCCCATTGCCAGTAGTTCATAAATAACGTTTGCTCAAAGAACAGAAGACGGCAACTGTGGCACAACATCTGAGACTCCTCAGTGGATCCACTGAAAATATCTGTGCAACAGACTTTAATCGTTGACCTGCCTGCCCCTCTTTCACTGTGACGTGCCAAGCGCACCACATCAAAACGCGGATCACCCTAACTGGCTGCGGGGCGGTTAAATAACATTCGAACAATACCGAGAACTGCAAAACATTCCTCATAAAGATGTCACGCCGATTGTCCGTGAAAATTTAAGCGGAGAAACGGCACTGCAGTTCAAAAATATAAACATATCCTTGAAAAGAAACTCTGCTCCACAGGGGTTAAACCCAAAGAGCCCCATTCCCAGAGCGGCATATTCTCTTAGACACATGCGGGAAGGGTAGCTTCGAGTCATGCCCAGTCTGACATGTGTAGCAGCAGCACCACCTGATATCTGTGGCTTTATTGTCCTGTTGACCTCAGTGCATGGTAGGCATTCATGGGTGTCCCATATGCAAGCAATGTAGAGGTAACACACCGGGGCAGCAGTGTGGAGTCATGGTAAGGAGAGGTCCTGTATACTAATGGCTGTCAGTTTGATTCCTGGGGGGTGGGTGTGGGGCAGTACTACATAGCTGTATGAGGGATATTGAGCTACAAATGTTGTTCTGGACCAGGCCGTCTGCTCAGCAAAGAAACAGCAATGCAATAAAGGTAGAAGCAGACAGACGCAGCACAGAATGACAAAGATAAGCTCCAGGTAAGAGGCAATAAGACTGGCTTTGCAGTTGTTCTTTTTATTTTCATGTGAGATAGGAAAATCCATCCAAGGAAGGCTCCCAAAAGAAGGTCAATGGTTACACAAGTGATTACCAGTTAATAGTGTGTTGTAAGACATTGTTTGACGAAATGATATTACAGTGTAAATTGTTCCAGTTCAGAACATTGGACTGTGTCTTTACTGTTAAAAATCAAGTGAAATATGTGAAATGTATTTTGTACCATCAACATAAAGAGATAAACAGATGAAACAGATAAAGTGTTGTATATGAATAGGCTACGTGCTTTCTATCACCTGGGACACAACAGAATATTCCCCTTCAGGTATACTGGAACCACTGAAACATGAAATTGTCATTAAATCAACAGCATTATTACAGTTATCTATGTCACCAGTTGTGTCAGCTTCACTACCATCACCATTGTTAGTTTTCCCCTGCTTGAACTGCATTTTTTCTACTGTGCTGCAGACTTTGCAGCAAGCATGCACAGAGCATCTGTGGAGAAGCTCCGGCTGCTTAGGGAGGCTTAGGTGCAGTCCAGGACGGTGCCGTCACTTTGGACGACCCGCAGGTGACCCAGGTCATAGCTTACGTGTTTGCTGTTCTTGCAAACATCCAGCCTTGTCCAGCCAGTGCCGGCGGGGTTTTGAGCCGTGATTCCATCTCTGAATGGGAGAAAGAGAACCTAAGTAAGTTATAAATTCAGAAAAACCGCTCTACCTCCAGCGTAGAGTTTTTTGTTTGTTTGTTTATTGGGGTTTTTTTTTGGTTTGTTTTTATATATTTTGTGCATAAAAAGTACATGAAAGTACAAACTGAAGCAGGGAAAGGGGTGTGTTTGAAACATATGTCAGCAATAATGATAAAAACCTTTTTTGAATCAAAACAGGAATCTATCCAAGTCTCCATAAACTGCTTTCGTTTATACTGTATATTGAATTAAATTTTTATGAGTGGCCGATAAGCACAATCCACACACATTCATATGATGTCATATTAATGAAAAAATCTCAAGGTACGTCAGGTATAAAATGCAAAAATTCAAATTCAAAGTACATGCATGACAGATGAATTTAAAAAAATATACAGCGTTAATCTAAAGATCACAAACTTAAAAAAGAAAGGAACGAGCAAACAACTTTATCACATCTTTCGGGCTCAGTGTGTGTGGTGCTTAGATCAGGTGGCCAGGTGACATACCTTCTGTAGACATCTCCGCCTCTAGTGACGCCATAAACACTACCATCAGTTGCTACCTCGATCATGGACAATGCCCCATCAATGCGTTGCCAACTGTTTTTGCCCAAGCAGTTTTTGTCGGTCACTTTCTGTAAACATTGAAACATTTACAGAAGACCTAGCAGGGCACGGCCAGTAGGAAAGAAAATACCACTTTAGAAAATGTATATAACTTTAGAAAAAATATATATGATATATATAGAGATATAGTACCTTTGTTGTGAGTGACTTTGAGCATCTGCCAAGTGATTAAATGCTGTGTAATGTAAAAGGATGGATAATTAAAAAAAAAATCATTCTGACTACGCTTCAGTGATCCTCTCCTCACCGTCATTATAAAGATTTCTTCAACACCGCTGACACTCCAGCATCCGTTGGGACCACAGCTGTAATATTTGAGCCTCCCTGGAAATTGTCGCCAAGGGGAGGCGCTGCCAACCCCATTGTATTTCACAGTGCCATCCCGTCCTGTGCAATAGACAAAATCGTGCACGTTGGCCCCCACCACAACCTGGTCACCCCCAGCGTCCACTTGCTTCAAGCGACCTGAGAGAGGAGAGGAGAGCAAGAGAGAAGGGGAGGGTAAGGGAAATCATTTGATAGTGAAAATGATGAGATTTTTAGTTTTTGTGTAAATTAATATTATAACACATTTCATCTGCAGTCTGGTGACTGCTGCGTTGCATCACCTTTTTAACACAACATTGGTTAGGCAGTGCAGGCATTTATAACATTAGACATAGACACAGCCAAAAAAACAAGGATGTCTCATATTGACTTGCTAAACTTGCAAATATTTACCCGTCTGCTAAACAGGCATTTGGTGCTGACAGAGACCAGGAGAACCTCATAAGATGATGTCAGCATAATAATTGTTCTTCACACTTTCAGAAATTGCGTTGAGTTGAGTATCACGGAACAGTCACGCTCTTGCGGTGTCATCTCTCTCAAGGCAAGAACTATAACAAGCTCTGACTGATCAACCATTCCATTACAGAAATCTTTGTTATGGGAAAAAATATATATTAAAAAAAAAATATATATATATAAATATATATATAAAAATATATATTTGATTATTACTATTGCTTATTTGATCAAAATTCCCCTTACATGATTATTGTTATTAGGTTATTAAGTGACTCTAATAAGAACAGTTGACCTTCATTTAATGCAGGACACTTCCTGCCTGGGGAGTGTGTGGAGACAAAGCAAGACATTGATGTAATGCATACTGAAAATGCTACGTCAACACAATGCTGCCAAAGAGTTCCAAAAACACTTACTTTGATGTCATTTTGGTAAAAAGAACCAAAATAAAAGTCAGGAGACAAGCAAGAGGGGGGATATTAAATATGCTCTTTGAATTCATTTCATTCAGAATTCATTTTTAAATCACGCAGTACATTTTGCTTTGCACAGTCTCCCTCAAGATGCTACAGAAAAGGAAATTGTTTTTTTCCTGTAGTGTAAAAAAAAACTCCTCTAGGGCATTTATTATTGCATGCTTTTAGACCAGAAGTGTTTTATCAGGTTTTTTTACAAGGTGGTTGAAGTGTTTTTTCTTTCCCTCATGTAGTGTTTTTCTGGTAGCCTATCCCCACCCCCTGACAACAGAGCAATGCAACACACCTCATTCACACTGAAATTTTTCATTCCTTTTCAGGTCCTTTTCAAAAGCCCTGATAGTTACTGCCCTCAGGTAAAAAAAAAAACAACTGTTTGAGGATTTCTCTGGCAGTATAACTGGAAATGCAGGGAAGGATTACCATGTTGGTTTAGTCATGTCCCTTCTTTCAATTCCATTTTCACACATTCTGTCATTTCATGGTCACCTCCGTGCTTTAATGAAACAGTTCTACGCCAGACCATGCATTCATTTCTGTCCCTGTCGGAACGAGGGTGGCCGAGCTTGTGTGATAATGTTCTGAATCAGACAGACTGAGTTCTAGAGCTCTAGAACTGGAATTTTAGAATTCAGAAACACTGAAAGGAACACACACACACACACACGAACACACACACACACACGAACACACACACACACACACAAACACAGAAAATCACCTGGGGTATGAGATGGCTGAATGACAGCCATGTTAGAGTTTTGCATTTGTGCCGGTCAGTGGGTGCAGCATCTTTCCTGTGATCTTGAGGGTGATCTAACTCTCACCTAAAGTGGGAGGGACAGAGTAACCTGTCATTCTTTTTTATTACATTAATAAATTAATTTTATTAATATTATATATTTTATTAATTATTTTTATAATATCAATTGCAACGACATTAACAATAATAATAATAATAATATTGAGTGTGCAAAGGTTCATCACATATTTTGACATGCAAGAAATGATTACAATGGGTCAATATGCATTTCTATATTCAACACCCATCACATTTTACTCAAAACAGTGTATTATCTCACCAACGGGACACCTGCTACTCTTTGATCCCCCAACCCATCACATGGTCTCTTCAACAAGTACCTCAGGGAGGGGACACACATCCCAGCTTTGTAGCTCTGGGAAGGAAACATAAGAGATGCATTCATGAGGTTCAGATTCATAAAGTTATCTTCCAAATGATTTATCATATTATTTCCATAGTGAGCCCAGAATGGCGAGAATGGCACAAGATGTCCTTCTACACTTCAGTAGGAAACAAACCCCTAACTGTTTTGATTCATTACATGATTGTCATTTAGCAGATGCTCTTATCCAGAGCTACTTACACAGGTAACAGGTTTTACATGTTATCCATTTATACAGCTGGGTATTTACTGAGGCAGTTCTGGGTTAAGTACCTTGCCACCAAACCAGCAACCTTTCAGTTAACGGCTCTGTGCTCCTTACCACTATGCTACACTGCTGCCCAATTCTATAGTCTGCACATGATGGAAATTGCTATGACATTGTTGGTTAGTCTATCATGTGTCGTCTCTTCAGGCATGAAAGGGGCAAGAAACGTTAAGGTCATGAAGGCCTAATAAAGAATTTATTGGCATAATTTATTGGCATAAAAAGACTCAGGCTTTTATTTTAAGATGCCACAGTGAATGTTGATTCTATTAAGCTGCGATGCAGTGATGTCATGAGGGTTCCTAAAAGTTTCACCTGACATCTGTGTCTTTGCACGTGTACGATACAGTATATAAATTTTCTGCAAGGGAACCTGAAAACCTTTCAGAAATGCTTCTTTTATTTGTTATTTTCAACACCTTGCTCAGGGCGCACTCTTACAAAAGTCAAGAAGAGAAGAGGTGTAGAAATCAACCATTGCCCTGCTTTACATGGGCTGCTGTGGATTCGAATCCACTATGCAGTCTTGCTCATGACCCAGGTCTACTTCCCCACCCTCATTGGTTTATACAATGTGGGGCCAAGCTGAAAGGGGAATGGATTTGCTGTCATGTGACATAACTAAGACTGCATCCACTCCTGCATCTTGTGAGAATGCTAAATTGCATGGGATTTACTGACAACCAGGACAATTTATCAGCGTGTGCAAGGCAACAATTATTTGGTGGAAACAGGAGTCACCCTCCAATAATTTGCAAATTTAATTTGGAAAAATGCCAATGGTTTAGGCAAATTAATTGTCTTTTGTCGAGCATCAGGTATGAAGCTAATTGGATTATGGAGGTGTGTGACACCAACCTCGGATCACCAGAGGTTTTCTTTCAGCTTTAATCTTACGGTTGACTTTGCTTTGCTTAAATAAATCAGATTTTCCTTTGTGTTATTTGTCCCAAGTACTCTATGCGTTTGTAATTGCAGACAGCAGGAAGAAACAAATGGGCTGAAAGGCTGTGTAAGTGGAACTCTTTTCTTCACTTTTACAGATTGCCCAGTAAGATGGATGCATTTTTTTCCAAAAGCAAAAAATTCCCAGTGTCTCTCTCTGTCCCTAGAGATCTGTGCTCCGGCCATTCCACCTCCTATGCAGTTCCAGTGTTTGAAATCCAGTCAGAAGAAAAGATGAAATATGACTTAACAACAGGTATGTGCATAACCATTCATTTTGTGTACATTTTCCGTACATGCCTTTCTCTGGAATCCCTTTTCCTGTAAATCGTCATGGATGTTTCCACCACATCACGTGCTAAGGTTACTGCTGCCATGAGTTGAACCTTAACTGGGGAAAACTGGAGCAAATGATTCCAGAATCTCAAATTTGAGCGATTTTTACATCCATCCGCATGGTCAGAATTAGAAATGCACATGCTTGAAACAAGACACACTCAAAACTGAGCTACCATGATACTGGAGTGTCTGGAAGGAGATTTCAGATGAGATGCATCTCTAGAGGGTGAGGGCTCTGGATGTCCAGCGGAGGTTTTTTAGAGGAGTCACCCTGACTTTTTGAAGAGACCGTTGATCTCTAGAGAACAGAAACACACAGGGAAATCACACAGGTGGTTAACACAGAGCCCAGCAGAGGGACTCCTATACCCCCCAAATTATGGTGAATTGCAATGTTTCCTATCCATTGACATCAGAGGCACCTACGTGACAGGCAGCTGGGGTTGGCATTTCCCCTCCACATCTGAAGTTCAAATAGCTCCTCAGTGCAACATTAGAATTGTGAATCAACGCCCCCTTGAAAATCTAACCGCTGCTCCTGCCATGACCTCTGACCCCTTCTCCGACCAGCATTAGCGAATGAGGTTGAGAGTCAAGATTTTACACACAGAGCTACAGGGAACACCCTAGACCTTTAAAGCTTATTGAAGCACAGTGCTAATAAATCTGCATTTTCACAATCGTGATATTATACTGTAGCAGCATAAGAACGTTGCCACAACGTTGCAGGAACATTGAAAATGTTCTATGTAAGGTTGGTGCAGAGTGCCCTTCCCAGCTCACAAACTCGATCTGGAGCTCGAACTCCAACACTCGGTCATTTACTGACCATCCAGCAAACAACATTTTTTAACATTTCTGAGATGTTTTATAACAGTGATGCTGTTTCTGCTGGTTTCTGTATTTCAGCGTGCATGTTAACAGCCCTGATTACAAAAGTGATCCACAGCCACACCTTAAACTACACCAAATTGCAGCCACTCGTTCCTGCCGAGTGGCCAAAAACCATGAATTACATACAAATATAAGTTTTTGTTCCTCCCTGAGAAAGATTTGACACTATTCATCCATTATTTGGTTTCTCCCACTTTTCCTTATTTTTTTGGCTGCAAACTTTTGCCTTCTCTCTCAGCCTTGACAGGGAGGGAGCCCTGGAAATTTCTGACATTTAAATGCCATTGGCGTGTTCCACATGGCTGCTCGGCACAAAGAAATGCTGGGCAGAGAGACGGAGCTGCACTTCCGGGAGAAATGGCAAGTTTGAACGTGTGCTCTCCCCCTGCAATGGTGCTACCTCAGTAAGACTGAGAATCTGGCACTGCTCCCTCTGTCTCCGTCCCCATCATCCTCCAGTCTTTGAAACGCCTTCATTAATTTGCTGTGTTTGTACAGCCACAGTTTTGTCAGAGACGCCGGCAGCTGTACCATTAAAATACGCTTTAAGGGGGTTCCAGAGTGGCTCAGCTAGTAAAAGCCCTTGATGATTCAAGTTCAAGGCTGAGCTCTATGACCCAGGTTCAATCCAGGCTGTGTCATCAGCTGACAATGACCGGGGCCTACTGCGGTCTGACGAAATTGGCTTCTTTCCCCCAGGATACAGGGGAGAGTAGGTTGGCCAGGTGTTTGTCTGCCCTGCTGCTCATTAGTGTCCCTCACTGACCAAGGAAGTGCCTGCAGTTTTCCCTGCATAAAACTGTCTATGAAGTGTCCTCCTCCAGCCCATGCCAGTGCAAGCTTAGCAAGGAGACTGCGGTGTCTAAGGAAACAGTGGTGACATCATGTGTTTTGGAAGAAAACCTGTTTGTCCCGCCCTCTCACTTTCAGTGCAGTGATGGGGCATCGTGTCTATAACCCGCTTGGGGGTATCAAGTTAAGAGGAAAATTGGAAAATAGCATGGTGCATTACAAAACTTTAAGAATAAAAAATACACTTTAAAAACTCCTCGACACTCACCGAAAGTATTAGGAAATATCATGTCTTTTGAGCATCACTTACCTGTGGTGGTTTCTTTCCCTTTCCTTCCAAGCTCATCTGCTTCATACAGATAAAAAATGACTATGTCATACAGATAAAAATGACAAAATATGAGCCTTCAACATGCTGTAACAAACACCCCCGCAGTGATCTGTAACCCAGCCCGTCTGCCATTCAGAGCGGAGGGGGGTTCGCGCCTGTGAGGCCAAGATACACGGCTCTATCCAGGGGAGTGCACAGTAGAACAGCCCGGGACGTCACTCTTGGCCTTTTTATAAGAAACCAAGGACCTCAAAGGAGGAGTGCCCTCTCTCAGAACTGCGCTCCCCTAAGAGCCGGGTTCATTTATCGCTCAGCAGGTCTGACCTCGTCCCATTGGTCATGGGCGAATCTGTCAGGGGAGGCAGCTGGCACGGGCTCCCTCGCACACTCCCCACAGCAGCGGGTCAGAACACTCACCCTGCGAAGCGAGAGAGGAGTCGCGGCACAGGCGCCGTGAGGACCCCGGGTTCGAATGACGGATGGCACATTGCTGTTGCGGATCACGGCCCTTTCGCAGCAGAGCCCCGGCAGAGATCTCATTCGCTCCGGAAAGTGAAAGAAAGAGTTTCTTTTTTTTGTTTCATTTTGGACAGCAGTCCGCTACAGGGAACAGGGCTTGTAAGTAAATGTTTGCCTTGAAGGCCACTGCTGTTGTTGCCTAAGGCAATGTACTAAACCTGAACTGTCTCAGTAAATATCCAGGTGTATAAACAGATAACATGCAAATATTGCGAGCTATTGAAGTCAGTTTGGATAAGAGAGTCAGCTGAGCAGCTGCAATGTAATATCCTTTAACTTAAAGTGAATGCACGCATACAAACGACAGAGGCACTGCGCTGTGAGGACACTGTTTCCCACAGGACAGTAGCGCATTCTGTTCCAACAACAGCGCTGTAACATTACTGTAACGTAATCACATTACCGCAGCATGATGGGTGCGCTGTGAGGATATTACATGGGGGCTGGCCTCAGGAAAGGCGCGCGCAAGAACAGCAGCTCACCTTTTGGTATCCCGGGGCCTGGGAGGCGTCACAGGCGTGACAACTTGTCAGGGTTATGTCAGTGCCCATACACATCTCTGGCTAAGCAGTGAGAGGGTGGCATGAGGCTACACCTCCAGTTTTTAAGCCATTAGACATCGGCTTCTTCACTGCTTGTAGTTAGATGCTCACAGCAACCATTTTGTTACACCTTCACATTTATCACACAGTATCTGCAGCAGACTCTGATGATGCACACCAGCTGGTTATTTGAGGCAGGCTTGTGCAGTGCTGCCCCATGGGATTTGTAGTTCATTTCCCAATTTGTAATCCCCACAAGAAAACAGGTATATAGACAACCTCACAATGAGATATATACATGGGTCAGACTATGGAGAGAGAAGAGATAAGTATTAAAATATGCTAATTTTTGAAACGGTAGGTGGACACAAACAATATAAGGCTTCCACCAGAATCTACACACTGGAATTGCATTAGACAGGCCTGCCAACACTGCAGAGGGATACAACTGTTCAAAGGTGACCTTGTCGACGCTGCTTCAAATGTCAGCACTCTTGAGTGGAATGAAGTTTCATCCCCCCTATCTGACCGTGCCGAAATCTGCAATGCGCCAGCGCCAGATGAGATAGAGAGACACCGGGATTGAGTTTTCCCCAACCTCACACTCAGAGATTTATCCATCTGAAACCCTTATTAAAAAGAATCCGGCACCCTCCATTAATATTTCAACCTTGAGGACACCGAGAGATCAACCACTCCTAAATCTCTAAAGTTATTAAAATAAAACTTTCGCCTGTGGAAACAAATACAGGAAGATAAATTACAACATTATCCTAAATATTTGTTGCTGGTTGTGCAACTGTGCATCAATGAAATCAATGGCAATACATTAATGATAATTATAGACTGCCAAACTGACAAAGAAAGAGAATTGCCCAGAAAGAGAATAAAATTGCCACACTACAGTTTTTACATTAGACTGTGGAGTCAGCTTGTGTTGAATTTTCTTTCAGTTTGTCTTATTTCACTAGTGAAGAGCATACCTTTCAATCTCCATGCGGCTGGAATGTAACATTATTATGACATGTCTATAACATTGTGAAGACATCATTATGCATTACCCAGGGTTCCCCTCTCTCTGCCTTCAAATACAAGACAACAGTGGTCCCTTTCTTCATATAAACATCAGAAACGTGCACTATTGATCTCCTGCATGCCCAGAGCCCTGTGTCCTGTATTTATAATGAGTTTAGTGTGGTAATTTGATCACACGGTTTCCTTTCTGAAAATTGCCCCTGAATGAAGACTGATTGTGGCTGTGGATGCCATTCACAAAAGAAGACTTTAGGCTTTAGAAGGGGGAAAAGCCTTGAAATTTGTCCAAAAGATGTTTTCAGTGATTATCCATCAACTGTGTATTTGCCTGTACTCTTCATAACTGCTAAATCTTAACAGCATTAAGCACAACTATATTTTTATTAATTTATATGGAGTGTGAAGAAATACACTGAATTTAAGGCTGGCACTGACATCAAACGAGTGGGTCTTATAAAAGTGGTTATTTCACCATAGCTACTAGTCTAACCTTTGGTAAGGCTGCAAAGACATACTGTAAATGGTTGTATTTGAAAAATTAAATCTGATTAACATTAAAACTGACTTGAATAAAGAGTAAACTATTTTAAAATAATTTTTCTAGATTTTCTTTTTCAAGTTTTTTTTTTTTCCATTTCAGTGATGTTTTTAACTTTACATCCCGTAAATGTTCCGAAAACAGGGACATCGGGTTCACTTCATTAGACACAGTTATATTATCTCTATTTCCATGGGTACTCAAACGTTAGCCATTAAATCAACAAGGATAACTTTAAGCCTAAACTTTATTTAGCCAGCATTACTGTTTACCTAACTGCATATTTTATTTATACTACTAATACGGAAGGACTGATCAAGTTATTAGGAACAAGCCCATTTGAATGTAAACATCCCCAGGCACAAGGTGGCATAGAAAGAGGTGAAAGTTACATATACGGAAATACATGGGTAAAGGCCAGGAAACACAAGCGCATGTTCCAGAGAGGACTGCACCAACTGTTGAGTGTGATCACTACAGAGCATCAAAAACGATAATAAGAGGTGAAGCATCCTACCCTGGGGAGAGAGGGGGAAGGGGATGTGAGGAGATTTGGGAGGTGGGGAGCTCCTAATAAGGCTGAAAGGTTTTAAAGACATCAAGACCTGGCAGGGCAGACATGTGGCCTCAACTGTTGTTTCAAAACAACACCTCCACAAAGCTGATCTGATTGAAACCCGGGGCCACGACACCTGCTGGGCTAATGCACAAGAGCGAGGGGTGTGTGCTCCGAGAGCTCTCCAGCTCTCAGCATATGAGGGCAGGAAAGCGGCGCTCCTTAACTGCATTTTAACAGGCCAAAGTGATGCATTTCCAGTGAGCCAACGCCATGTCAAGAGCACTTTGAACGAGCAAATAGCATCAGGACATCTTAATTAGCTGTGGAGAGCCAAGAGGCCAAGTGACACTGCAGGAGTGAACCATTTACAGGAGCGATGTTCATGACTGCCTTCAGTTGCCAAAGAGAAAAATGACACAGCTGAGATCAAAGTGTTGATTTAAGGTAAGAATTTACATTAAATTGCAGGTATATCAGTGTAGTTACGAACTAGTTTGATAACGGCATGCCATTACACATTAACTACACTGTAATTTCTGTCTATAGGCTTCAACAAGTTAATTATGTACTGTAAATAATTATGTAACAAGAGTGTAACATTATGCCATTACACTGTAAGTACATGGCATTTATTAGTTGTCATCATTACCGTGTCAATTTTAACTGTTACTGGTTTTTTATTAGTGACTGCATTATTAGAAGTTGCTATTTATTAACAAAAGCACAGCTAAACCTTGTAGTATCTTTTTGTTTTAGGTTTAGTACTCTATGTAGGACTGAGGGTTTAACAAAGGAAATATCCCCACTCATTGTGTGTTGCTGTGGATGACACATCCTTTTACAAACATTTCTGTGATTTACACAGTTTCTCAACATGAATTTTGTCTACGCTTTATAACTAGATGACTAAAATTCTAAAAGACTCTAAAACTGGGAATGACTAAAATGCTCCCTGAAGTGTACAGTGCTTACAAATAGACATTTTTTGACATGATCTGGTCATATGTAACTACTGGAAGAGTGGTTATGAAACTAGTAAAATGGAATTCACTTGCAGATTCACACCCAGTGTGGGGCTCTTGCTTAAGCATGTTAAGTAACTTAAGCAAGGCACTATATGCATAAGCAAGGTACTTCACCTAACTGAAGCATGGTACATAAGTTTAGTTCTTAACATAAACAAGGTAATTCATCTTAACTACCTCAGCGAAGAGCTAGTTGTGTACATGGATATGTCTAAGATATAGTTTATGACAGCAACCCATGATAAGGGCATGAACCTACACTGAATAAATAATAATAAAGAGCTTATTAAGCTGACCCAGAGCTGGCATCTGACATCAGCAAAGAGCATGATTCCCCTAGCAAGCAATTATTTTCAATCCTAATTCTTCACACTTGCATAGGACAGCACTCTGAAAGTACATCCCTATATATGCAATCCAGGCAAAAAATGCTTCTGATATGAATATTTCTGAGGATTCCATGCTGTAAAACTAGCAATGCTTTATCTACCAGGACAAGATAGACTTTTCTTTATTAATTTAAACAAACCCTGTGACCTTTTGACATTGCACAACGGCCTGCTGAAAGCATTTTAGACATAACAGAGCATTCCTCTACTTCAGCCTAAACCTTTACAGCACATTCAGCCAGGTAATATATTAAGCGCAAGGCAATATATTTATCATGGAGCAGCCTGATGATTCTGGCAAGAATGTATGCAGAGAAGTATGCAGAAATACTGGTGTCAGATAGTGAGAGATGAGATGGCATAACCTGATTGGTTCCATCATCTTTTAACGTTCTGTTCCCGTCTTTCACAGTGTGCACCCCCGCCCCCGATCACACACCTCTGCATTTATCGCCTTGCTTCGAGATTAAGTGCAAGCCATTGGGATGTTTCATGTAACATCTGGCTCAGGTGGAAAGCCACATGTTTGGGCAAACCCTTTGCTCTGCAAGCCAAGCAAAGGCACAAATTCTACCCTCTCTCCTGAGCTATTTCATCAGCTTTTTTTTCCCCTGAGTCTGGGCACTGCCTGGTGCTTCAGTGATCAGGGTGCGGCGATAAGGCATCTTAAGGAGGAAAGAGGATTTGCCTGTCCGCAGAGACACCTGCTCTCCCATTCTCAGTATGATATCTCAGCCTGCTGCTGTCCTCAGCTGCAGGCGTGGCAACCCCAGGATCAAAGGATACAGGATATCCGTTATGAGGAGTACAATTTTCTCAACCCGTGTGGGATGACAATCGCATATTTCACTGGCGATGGTGGCCCATGAGGCCCGGCCCATGTGGCCCAGTAACAGGTCATCTCTCATTCTCAATTACCGTTATGTTAAATATTAGAGAGGCAGGATGACAATGCTGTTTCTCAGATTTGTTGTCACGCTCACCCGTGACACAAACACAGACAAACGACACGCCACACGGCTGAGTCATTTCAAACGGACCGGCACAACATCCCCAGGGGGACACAAGCGACTGGCACATTCTCCGGTGAGGTAAGCGCAGTCTCTGCCACTGCCTTTGGGGGCCCCAGTTATTCTCGGTCTCAGAAATCGCAGCCATTTTATTGTTGGAATCGTTGACCTTTAGGAAAATGCCCGGCAGAATTATTGTGTCTCTTCCAGAGAAACAAGCTGCTCTGTATCTGAAACATTTTTGGACGATTCTGGCTGTGCTGATGTCATTCCAGTGACATTTCAAAAGAAAGAGAAAAAGGAGGACAATGCTTTGTCACTTATGTTGCTGTTTACATCAGGTAAAATACGGTATTGGGATCAGGGATGTACACAGGGATAGCCTTACGTGGTGGAAAGCTTTTCAGTTGAGATCTCCAGCCTCTACATGCCAAGGGCATAATCTGAAAAAATATATATTTACAAACAGAAGCTCAAGTTCAGAATATACCACACACACAGGTAAGGCTAAGTCTGTACATTTGGCCTCACTAACTGAAGAGTACAATGAAAAAAGCTGTATTTATTAGTATATGAGGGCATCCACATCCATACTTGAGACTGTCAAGCAACCAGGAATAAGGGAGCCACCTAGTGGTCAGATGAGTGAACATACAGTACTGCAAAGAGTTGCACCTGTTTCAGGAGATTTGGCTTGACGTAATTACAGTGCAGGAGGAAAGCCAATAAAAGACATAATGCTTTCATTAGAAGAGAGTGTACAAACTGTAATTGATATGACTTTGTACTTGGCCTTGGCTATTTGTAGACTGTGAAAGCACTAGTCTTGATGCAATGACATCATACTGACTGCCTTGCTCCCTGATTACAGATCAGTAGATAAAACAAAAATAGACCAAAGCGGCAATGTCACTGAGGCTCTGAGGGAGCTGGATTGCGCTCTCCTGAGTACGTTAACCAGCCACATAAGGTGGCTAATGTAAGAACTGCAAGTTTGTGAGAACTGTAAGTTGTGATTGCAGTGTGTTTGTTGAAGACACACCAGATACCCCAAGAACAGCTGCGAAATTGGTCTTTATATACTTCGGGAACATAGCACAGGACTAGAAGAGAGAAGCAGTAAGCAATGAATGGATTTACATTTCTCATACTACTAAAGTCTATTTGAACTGAACTGAGAACGGCAGCAAGAGAGAGAGACAATGAGAGAGATCGACACACAGCAAGAGCTCAGAGCTGTGTATTTTCCGGCAAGCATTGCAATGTTGATCTGGGCATATGATGTATGGACAATCAATCATCAGCTGATCTCTTATATTTCACTCTGGCTCTGTTAGACACAAATAATCAAAAGAATTTGGATAAGGGAGTTACCAGGAGCAGAAGAAAATGACGGAGATCCATTTAAATATATTTACGCACTGCATCTTTTCACATTTACATGGTTTACTCCAGATGAAAAGTGATGACGCCACCCAAGATTCTAGCACCGCAAATATGCACCGTGATTTGGCCAGAGAGGCGAATGCTGCACGCTCAGACGCGAGCTTCAGTGTTTCCCCTTGCGGCCCACTTAACGCACGGGCTAATCATTTTAGGCCTTTCCCAAAATTCTTCCCAGTTAGTTGAAACATAATATTCCAGCACGGCCTGGATTCAGTGATTTAAATAATTCCTCCACAGCTGGGCCCGTTTATGTTCTTTTATCTCTGTGTGTATTTCTGTGCTGCAGCTCAAGATGTCTGTCAACAAAAGCACAGCGTGAATTAACACAAGACAGTGAGAAGGAAAGCTGTTGTCACATTCACAGCGTCAGGTAGATAATGGAAAGATTTTCTGCGCTATGAGCATTCTCACTGTATGCTACAAGCCGAAAGAAGCAGCTTTTCTCTGTCATGACTGGATCCCCATTGACCACTGTTAAAGCCATCAATACCAAGGAATCGCATACAACAACCTTCCCATAAGCATCATTAATAGAAATTCATTAACTTAGCATATGCCCTTATATAAGACAAATTGCATACTTTAATATATCATCCATCTACACAGCTCATCCCTTTAATGTGCATTGTATGTTTGATTAAACTTGCTTGGTTTCAGAAAACACCTTTTCACTATGAGCAGCTATCTTGCGATCTGTAAGGCAAGTGATTCCTTGCGCTTTTCTCTAGGCTGAAGAGCAACAAAGTGCCTCCACTGAACACCCCCCTTCCCTCCCTCTCTCCGTTTTTGACAGCCCCCGCAGCAGTTTATCTGGACCAAAGGTCAGCGCATACTGACAACCTCAACATTCCCACCTGGGGAAATGGTCACCCTTTCCCTGTCGATTACAACTAGCCCAACTGACAGTGCGGCAGTCCGCCATGCCCACCCCCGACACACAGCATGAAAAGGGAGGAAAATGAGGGAGGGAATCCCAGCAATCCCTCTTGTTTCAGAGACAGAAAGGTTAAAAGGAAGCATGACTGCGCTGTAATCTCAGCAACTGTGTAATGGCCTCCTGGCTGATGCCTCTGGTGCTGCTGCAAGAAGTTGCCTCCTTCACAATAGTTTGGAAACATTTCACCAAGGAGGAGAGCATCCCTATGTAGTTTCACAAAGCAGTTAAACTGAGACCTCTATTAAGATCTTTTTAAGATCTTATGGGAAGATGGAACAGGAGATTGAGGAGGAAGGGGCATTCATATATTCATGAGTGAAAAAACTCATCGCAAAAAAGCAGATATCTTTCAAAGCAGAACTAATGTATCTCACTGTGAAATTCTTGAGTAGCATTTAAAGTATTGTTAGTTTACCTTACATTTATAATTTAATGCATATTAGTGTATTCTGAAACCATCACTGTGTCATTGAAAATAATCTCCAAGGAAAGGTGTTGTTGACCAACCTCACACAATGTCAATGGCCTTATTTATAGCATGCACATTTATTAACAACTAGAACTTCCAAGTACTTTCCCAATGGACAATCCTGGTAGAACTTTCAGAGATGTGTCACGGGCACAAACCACTGGAACATTTAAGGGAAATGACCTTTGAGTTTGTTTTTTATTCGAGAATGAGACAAAGGAGAAAAGGTCACACTAAGAAATGTAACTTATCCTTATTTAGTGATGAATTGTGAAGTCACGCTATATTACTATGACAAATTAAACTTCACCACTTCTTTCCACTCCAGTCTCTGAGGTACTCCAGTCTGTTAATGGAGTGGCATTTCATACGAACATTGATATATATGACCAGGATTCATTAACTTTGGAGAGTGGGTTATAGCTCTCATTAATTCAGTAGGGTCTCCTGCAGGTGTTAATGTATCAGTCATCATTACCTTCTGAAGTAATGTTATCATCTTCAGTGCTGACATTAGTTAAGCTCCAGCCATGGCAACTGCCTGGCAGAGCTGGTAGAAGCTGATCGAAAAGAAGGCCAACTGAATCAAGTAACAAAATGGCCAGGGAGAAAACAACCCATTCAAAATATTGTTCTTAAAAGAAGTCCCTAAATCACACCACCTTCTTCTTTCAGAAAGAATTGCCTTTCATTCAATAGTTTTCAGTCACTCGATTTCTGTCTCTCTTTCGCGCTCTCTGACACACACACGCACGCACACACACACACACACACACACACACTCATTCATTCACTCACACCCGCATGGTCACGCACTCATATTAACTGAATGAGCCTAAAATTGGAGGACGAGCAGAGCATTTGCTGTCATATTTTTAAAAAAATCGAACACACAAGGTGATCATTATTCATTAACCTTTACACAACAGCGCAGAGAATGGCCTTGTACTTCAACAACAGCAGAACTGGACCGAGCAGAATGACAGGAAAATATTATTACTAGCTGAATGTGACGGATCATTAGCAGGTTAGTCCCCCGCAGGGTTTCTCTGTCTGTGTGCTCTGCCAATGCCTAACGGCTCATTTCTGCCAGCATGTGTCCAGGTGTGCTTCAACATGGCTACGCTAAACAGCATATGCAGCATCTCTCGGACCCGGCTTTTCTCAGTACTTGCTCCGCGCTGGTGGAATGGGTTTCCTGCTGAGATTCATGCAACAGACTCCCTGGGTGCCTTCAAGAGAAAGCTGAAAACTTATCTCTTCAAAATTTCTCTCTAGTCTCTATCTATCCCTATTTTCTATTAAAAAAAGCACTCCACACTAGTTTAGCACTTAACTCAGTATCTTACTGACCACCTGTAGTACTTTTTGATAACTACTCTTAGCATTGTGATGCACTTATTTGGAAGACGCTCTGGGTAAGAGCATCTGCTAAATGATGTAATGTAATGAAGGGCATTTCCACTTATGGCCTGCTGTATAAGTGAGGTGGGGTTGAAGGCAGGTAGCTACAGGTACAGTTAGCTACCATGTGGCCGGGGCGTGGTTGCAATACATTTGATGGAAGTTGGCACATTTATAGAACCTGGTATGAAAAGTAGTGCGATATCCTCCGACTTCCCTCAGGAAAATGCAAAGGAAACAGTGTATATTTAGACAGACCTGTGAGCACTGGGGCCATCAAGCCGTGGTCCAAGGTGGCTAATAGAAATGAGCCATGTGATGCAAGCACCATCGCCTACTGGTACAGTCGGTTTCACTGGAAGGTCTGAACCTGAAGTCACCGAAAGGGTCCCTCTGTGGGTGGGAACGGGCCCAGAGCCAGCCCACTGCCCACCTTCTGGACCCCCCTTCTCTCCCTCTCCATCTCTGTCACATGTGCAGAGAACAAACAAAGCCAAACCTGTCCATTTTGTGAGAGGAAAGTGAGCTAGACTTTACCCATAAATCACCTTCAAGAAGGAGGAAGACAACATTGTTCGTTTGTTGTTTTTTTTTTTTTTGTTCTGACCCCATACTGAAGGAGCGCTGCTTCACTTGTCAGGATCGGAGATCGGGACACAAACGCGGACCACGGGGTATACGGATCCAAGCCTTTAATTGGAATCGGTAGGCAGTTCGTGGTACAGGGACAGGCAGGGTTCGAAAACACGGGGAAGCAGTCCGGGGGCAGATCCAGAATTGGTAGTCGGGGCGGGCAGAGTCAGGAACCAGGCAGGCGAGTGGAGTCAAACAGATCCGAATCGGCAGGCAGAAAACGAAGTCAGGAATCAGGCAGGAACGGCGACAGCAAACAAATCATGGGAACTAATGCGGAAACGAGACAGGAAAAATCACTGAAACGAACTAGCAAGAAGACAGAGACACGCAGGGAAGATAGAGGGCTGGGGTGACGAGGCAATGGGATGCAGGTGAGCAGGCAGGCAGGTGCAGGTAATGAGGAGATCAGGTGGGCGTAGACCAGGCAGGGAGCGAGGCGGGGCTGGAACACAAGGAAAACAAAAGCACAGGAACGGGAAAAAACAAAAACACCGCGGCTTAAGGGGGTGGAGCCCTGACATCACTTCCTTCTATCTGATGATGACAGATAGGTCATAGGTCACAGATGCAGAACAATGCATGCATAACAACATAAAAAGGTTCGTTTACCTTTGAAATTCACCGAGGCAACACTTCCTCTAATCGTTTGGGACATAGATCCCTGGCCCCATGAGGCATTTCATCTCATTGTTAAATGCTGTATTAGGTTTAAAACAGTCTGACTGGAGGCCACAGGCGATTTCAGAGATGTTTTCCTCCTAACAGACACGCCGCGCTCACTGATCTCCCAAATAGTCCTCTGTTTTCTTTTGTTTTCACAGTGCGGGGCAAAAACAGATGTGTCCAATATGACCTTGATGAATTGAATAAGCCGCTTGGAATGTATGAGTCCTGGTTTGCATTGTAATCGGTTTAAAGGAGCCTTGGATTCAATGGTACGGAAAATCACAGCAACGTGATAAAGTCTAGCAGGGCTTCGGTTTCAGTAACAGCCAGACGGTGATAAAACCACTGAGTTACTGACAAAGAGCCCAAACTCGCAGCATTTTGCAAACCAATGCTCCTGCCACAAGGTGCACTTTCACAGTTTAACCTGGTGGCGGCACTGTTCTGGGGGATCCATTGTAAGCACATTGTGATATTCTATTAAAGATCACTATTGGATTGTTGAATGCCCCAAAAAGGGAGGCCAACCGGGCACATGCAGAATTAAGAGATATGATTAGCCAAGAACAAGCCTCACGCAGCTGAAAGCTCCTTTGTAACAACTTGTTTTATCATAGCTGAGATTTTTTCACTTTGTGTGTCCATACCATAACTGGTAAAAGCAAACAATTCAGTGGGAAACTGCTGATGGATTTCAAGCCAAGCAGAGTATAAATCAAGGGGTGATACGACAGAAATCAAATCTCTCTGGGCAACTCCATAGCTGGGAGAGAATGTCACCTGGTGATGTCAGTTGCTGCAAGGTAAACAGCATTAACTGCAAAATGAAATCACACTGTTTTTTGCCGGCATTTGGTGTGGAGGGCACATTAGTGACATGAGAGTCAGGTTTCTTGAATGTGGACTAATCTGCATTAATTTAAAATACGAAAAGTATTCTCTCTACAGGCAAAGTGATCAATGGTCTATCCAATAGCTCTGCCCCGTATAGGGGGTCATAATCCCTTATTCTCCCATCACTATGCTGCATGCAAGAGTATGAAATTATCTGGGCCATAGTGTGGAGGGGAGCTCTCTGTGATTATAAATTAGCAGGACATCAGTTTATTTACACCCTTCAGAAAAAAAACAGTCCTGCTCTTTCAGTTCTAAACCGGGCAAGAGAGACAGGATGAAGAATCTAGGTGACAATAGCAAAGCAAGGTGTGCAAGTAACGCAGTATTGTCATGCACGTGTTGTTCTGTTGTGTTGAGACTTTGGGGTATAGAGGTGGCTGGGGGGGGGGGGGGGGGGGGGGGTCAGGGTTGCTGGTAAATTTTTGTGTAATGAAATCACTATTCCAGGACAATGACAGTGCGGTCTGCAGGTAATAACAGTAATTCACTCAGTGCTTGGAAAATTGTAGCCATATTGCCCATGGCCGTGTCTCTGTGATCAGAGCAGAGAGTCACTGATTGTCTTCCTCTCGCTGCAGTAAAATTTCTCCAACAGTATTCGTCAGTATGGCAGGTACTACATATAACTGTAGCGCTGTACTTGGAGGCTTGTAGAAATGAAACTACTTGATCAAAACAAACAGCTGCGTTAATGAATTTAGAGGATTTAAGAGTAAAGAACTGGAATTGTAACCAGGAGGTTGCAGGTTTTATTGCTTGGTTGGATATTGCTGTTGAACTTTTAAGCAACGCTATCTTATTTCATTGAATAATGAGTAAATACTCAATTAACATCTTTTTTCCACTAATAACTTATAAAAGTAATTTACTTTTGAATTACATTATTTGGAATGTAATTTAAATTTTTAAGACTTTTGATTTCAGGCTGGGTCACCAAATATAGGTGCATACAAAAAGCACATTCATACCAAAAAATAAGCATTTAAAATGGAGTTTAGATCATATTGGACCCACTGAATCTATTTAACAGGCTGTTTAATGTCAGGAACTGAGTTTTATTTCCTAATGCAAAGAACATCCATGTTTACACATATTCAATGCAATAATGCAATTAATTAAAATATAATAATTAGATATACTTTATCTATTAATACAACACTATAAACTGTTGTAGGTAATTGATCAAATGTAATTAGTCATTCAGTCATCAAAGATTTTGATATTATCTACTTACAAAAGATCCCACAGATACTGATGGCTCGATTTTTTAAGTTTTTAAATTCTGTCTGGTTCTATCCTTACATATGTATGCAGCACTTGAAGCTATCTGGGTTATGTACATTGCCATCCAAGAGCCAACAGAATTTCAATTACATGCATCTGAGAAATATATTTCTGTTAGACAAGGTTTCATTTGCATTTCAAACATTGTTAAAATATGTGATCTGTCTACACAAAAAACAATCAAATGGTATTTACTTAATGTGTCCATTTTGGATATGTTTTTTGGCCCTCGTACCATCAAAACCAAACCCCACTGCCTCATGCTACTTGCCAGAAGTCGGGTGGAAAAGGCACTTTATTTATTAACCTGACAAAAGCCTTTTTCTGAAGAAGGTGATGTAATTTAGATGAAAGACATCCAAACATCATCATGGTCTTTAGAAGGCTATTGATCCTTTGTCTGGAGAGAGAGAGAGGGCGAGGGAAAGCAAGAGAAAGAGACAGAGAGAGAGAGAGGCACTAACGCTACAGTGCACTTAATCAGCAATGGACTTTGGGGCCCACCCAGAACAGACTGATTGGAGAAGGCCAGGCCAAGCACAGCACCGGCCTGTCGAACGGTCTGACAGGACCAGCGGCTCGCCATGACCCCATGGATCTGGGAGCTCTGTGTGTGTGTGTGGGGGGGGGTTTGCTCTGATCAGAGCTGAAACCCTGGCTTGGGGAGACGGTGTGGAGACAGACGGCGGCCTGTCACGGTGCCAGCCTCATTGATTAAAGACGGCCGTTACTCTCAGCTCTCGGGCTGAGCTCCATCAGCCTGATTAAGACCCGGGCAGTGTGCACATCCCTGCAGGGAGGCAGGACGTGTTCAACATTTGGCACAACGTACCGGCAACGTTTAGGGAGTGTTGTGCACCTGGGCCTGGAACTTTTGGTTCCATAACCTCAACAGGGTAAAATCGGTATCTGTAAGGACTCTGTTCGACTTCTGGAAACTCAGACTGACTGACTGTTCATCCGGACATGTTAGTGTTTCAGTATCATTCAGGATGAAAAAAAATCACCACTCACAGGTACATTAGCAGATTCACCTGACAGCATTTCAGGTTATAAGATAAACACCCCAAAATCAAAAAAATAAGAAACACGTGGGTCCTAATCAGTGGTATAAACACTGAAATGAACAGTGATTCCAAATTTTTTCACAATCTCATGTCGGTGTGCAATATTCCCTCTCTCTAATGCATGAGTGACACATGGGTACTGGTGTACACAGAGGTGGATGTCCTGAAAAAAAGACACTCATTTTGTATGGAAATGGTTTTTTTTTTTTAGTGTGTTGCTATTTGCTACAATCCACAGGGAGATGGAGAGGCAAGCAGTGCATTCTGGGAGTTGTGCATAAAAAAGAATTTGTAACGGATACAAAACCACAAAAAGAAAAGCTTAAAAGCAGCTCAAGTTCTTAAATCTGCTATTATATTTATATTTATATTTATATTATCTATTACAGGGATACATCTGGATTCCTACTATAGTAAAGGCAAGGAACAATACATTGATTTATAAATGTAGGATGTAATGTAGTACATGTTTAATCTGCCATACAGCCCTAGTAACCTCTGTGTGTTTCATGATCCCCTTTGTAAGCGTACGTTTGTGTGTTATGATTAACAGATCTAATCTGCCATTAGACAAAAATGAGTAATAGTAACTGCCAAAGAAAAGAAATCACGCAAAGTGATTAAGAAAAGAAACACAAATTACACTGCGTGATGATGAAAACGACTGTCTACCATGTTCAGTTAAATTTATGATTTTGCCCGCTTTGTCTTGCATTAACATGCATGTGAAGAACAGGATGTAACATGACAGACAGCAATGTCATGGCATAACAATTCACTATATTTCTTGTTTATAATTTGTTTAGCAAATGGGTGACATCTTGGGAAATTCACAGATGTACTTTTATTTATTACTTTTATTTATTTTGGTGATAGCTGGTAATCTACACAAGCATTTTAGGGGAAGGACTTAAAGCACTGGTTTTTGAACTTGTAACTGTCTGGTTACATAACAAGTTTCATAATTACACCAAGTGATAGTGCAGTGATTGGACAACAATCCTTATGCTAGGCACAATCAGATAACATATCAGTCAGAAGGAACTCAAAATAATTAAAGTTTTTTTCTGACCACAGCAATTATATATAGCTACTCCACACAGGGGCTATCCTAGAAAATCAGAGTGCAAGTCTAGTAGTGAAGAAATGTCTTACTTCTCATGTATTCACAAAGGTGACTAGTATTCTAGTGCTATTCAGAAATTCCCAGATGCCCAAAAGTGTTGTCCCAATCAGACCACCCAGTGTTTTTGTAGTTTGAGACAAGACCACCTGGCCACTTCATCGTGCTGGTGTGGAGGGAATGGCGTGGTTAGGGACCACCAGAACTGGCACACTGACCTAAGCACATGGCACACAATAAGAGATATCAACAAGAAGCTCACACAGAGCACGTTACTATTGCATTTGGCTGAAACCATGGAAACATGCATTGGTTGTAATACCTGTTTTTTTTTCACCGATCATAAAGATGCTGAAAGATGTGTACCACCACCCTATTCACACAGACTCACCTCCTGTATCATCCTCCTCTGGCACTCGTTGGAACACACGTCCATCGGGCTGTTCCCTCCAGTTTAAGGTGCAGTTCCCAACCTGTCTGGAGACTGCCGCGCTGATCTGGAAGCCAAGACACTCAGAAGTGGGATACTCCACTTACCGACATAATTCACACTCCTTGATCCCATTGATCTTTACCTGACATTACTACATTTAATCTAATGAACATTGTTTGCAAACATATTGTAGTATCGTAGTATAATGGTCTTCTGTTATCTGGAAAGATTGCTCAGGTTAAGTTGTGGCATGGCTTGAATGATGTTATGGTCACAATCACTGGTCTGGGAGTGTTGTTAGCCTGGTCTGACAATGTTGTTCATTTAACTTGAATGGATACACTCATGTTCTCTTGTGCTGGAAGTTGCTTTGGATAAGAGCGTCTACAACGTGTAATGTACTGTAATGTAATGTAAAACAAATATCCTGTTGGCGGTGTGTCTCTGTTAGTAATAATCATAAGTGAAGCAGTTTATTCGCTTCATTTGCTGTATTGCAGTTTATTTTGCCGTATTTGTCAAACTCATCACTTGAAAAGGCTTTGGCTTCATGTGTGACCTGCAGGAAAGTGGCTGGAGAATAACAGCAGGTGTGCCTACAGGTACCACCAAGGCTGAAAGTCCTCAGCAGTGTACCATCTGACGCAAAACTGAGAGACAGGGTACCTTGTCGAAAACACTGTTCTTGATCGCGGGGTCTTCAGGGTCCAGCGCCGAGCTCATTCGAACGCCCACCCTTAACACCGTTCTCCGCAATATCTTTGCCTCGTTCTGACTGCAAGGTACGAAGTTTTCTGTTTGAGGGCACAATAGTGTCCAGATTTAGGAGGAGAAAAAAAAGAACATGAGGAAGTGTAACAACATGATCTTGCCCCATTCGCCCACAATGTAGAGTTTTTCAGTCTTTAAGGATTTGAGAGTCTTTTTCTCCATTACTAAACTAAACTAAACTAAAGACACCCACACACTATATGAGAAATGCCATCAAGGTAAAAATGTGAAAATTATATGTATACATACATATATATATATATATATATATATATATATATATATATATATGTATGTTGAGTTGGATTTGTCACTGAAAACCGCAGTGCACTGTGGGTGCAATTGATTAGGAGGTTTAATGGAAGTCACCTATGCATTTCATCACAATTGTGATACCAGCCCGCCCTGCTGTGATACCCTGAATGGGGATGCCCTGCTCCACAGCTCCTGGGAACTCACCTTTGTAGCAGATGTAAGGCATTTCAATGCTGCTGTTCTCAGAGTACCAAAACCCGGCTCTGTCCATGCGGGCCACGTCAAAGTCAAGTTCTTGAGGTTCACCTTCAGCCCACATTTCGAACTGACCCAGCTCCGACCCATCTGACCACACCCACTGGTTGTGCAGCCCAATCCACATGTCGCTGTCTGACAGCTTAGAAACGGCATAGTTGTCAGCCTTAGTGAAGATGGCGGCCAAGTCTATGTATCGTGAACGGCAGTACTGCTGCGCCTGAGGCCAGGTCATGAGGGTCTCTACGAGGAAGTACTTAAGGATGTTGCCTATGTCCCCTATGGAGAGAAAGAGATCTGGTAAGCGCTTGGATGGTGCATGGTGTAACCTGCAACATTAGACTGAGAGAGGGGAGGAGGCTGCTATGTTGTGGCTGGGGGGAGGGTGACACCAAACTCAATCGCAATGCTGGTGATAAAGCAAAGCAGAAATCCACTCACTGCCCACGCAAACGGAGTATCGCATGCCGTTGCACGCGGCGTTAAACCACGTCTGAGACAGGGTGTACACGCAGTTCTGCGTGCGGCTGATGGGTTGCTGTTCCCAGGCACGATAGCCAGAGTCTACGCCCCAGGACCATCGCCACCCTTCCTGGTTATGCTTCAGTCCTATCCAGTAGCTTTGCAGCAGGCGTTTTCCCATAGCCTGGACCAGCGTGCTCTGCTGAAGGTTGTTTTGGATGGAGAGCAGGTCCTTATATACCCCCATGCAGTAATTTCTGGCCTGAGTCCAGTTCAGTGTGTCAGACACAAAATTGTACTCCCGAACTGTACAGGAAGCGAGGATGCCGACAAACCCTGTAAAGACACACACACACACACACACACACACACACACACACAAAAAAAAGGGGAGAACATACAAACAGGAAGAATATTGGTAAATGTATTATTTCAATCATATATTATTTTCAATCATAATTGTTTCTATTTTGACTGAAATGAAGCCTGGCAACTTAATTCAAAGGGTACTTTGCAAGCAATGATAATAGTCGTCTCTTGTCCTTGCTATTGATAACATGTTCACTGGCATTTTAGAGAGTGTAGCCTAATGCTGTAGAGTTGAGGGTACTAACCTTGCAGAAGTAGGAGGGACATCAACCATAACTGCATGACTACAGCCAGTTCTCCTAAAAACAGCCAATCAAATTCAATTTTAGAATTGCACTGTATACAATAAAAGGACAGCAGACTGCTTCTGTGCCGTGAAAGACAAAAAAGTTAATATAAAGGAATCACAGAAGCATAAGCAAAAAATCAATAAGGCTTCACCGCAGATTTTATAGGACATACAGTACCAGCCAAAAGTTTGTACACACCTGGTTAAGATAATGGGAAATATGCATTCAAAGACATTTTGATCTAAAGACTTATGCTTAAATGATTGAAATTTGTTCCTTAGACAAATAAAAATATTGAAGTTGATGCTTATGCATGAATTTCTTTCCAAAAAATTTTTTGGCTACTTTGAAGAATCTAAAATATAAGATAGTTTTGATTTGTTTAATACTTTTTTCATCTCTGTATAATTCATTTTGTGTTATTTCTTAGTTTTGATGCCTTTACTATTATTCTAAAATATGGAAAATAACACAAATAAAGAAAAATCCTTCTATGAGTAGGTATGTCCAAACTTTTGACTGAAGCTGTCTACAGTACAATGTTGAATCAGATTAGCAGTGTGGCACTGATAGAATGTTTCAGACAGACAAAAAGGTGACAAAAACAGAATTTGAGCAGATTCATTCTACAAAGTGTTTATGAAATACATCAGTGTACCCATTAAAAAAAGACCACTTAAGAAAAAACAAGACAGCAAGACAATTGCAACAAAATCTAGAGAGGAATGGCATACAGTATATAAGAGCTATATAGCAGTGTCAAAATAAGGACAAGTCTAACTTGATTTGCCTTTAAGATTTATTTATTAAGTTTGTCGGTTTTGTCCAGCCATTCAGCTAATCTGCTGGTGCCACCCCTCTCACTTCACAATAATAAATTCATTTGAAACTGAATGAAAGTGTCCTTTAAAACTGAAGGAAAGTGTTGGGGCGGCAGTGTAACATAGTGGTAAGGAACAGGACTCATAACCAAAAGGTTGCTGGTTCGATTTCCCCCCTGGGGCACTGCTGTTGTATCCTTACTCAAGGTACTTAAGCCAGAATTGCCTCAGTAAATACCCAGCTGTATAAATGTGTCACATGTAAAAGCTGTAACCTATGTAAGTCACTCTGGATAAGAGCATTTGCTAAATGCCAGTATTGTGTCAGGGTTATATTTCTAATAGCTTTTTTCACAGCACCACCTCAACCACCTCCAATGTTTTAGTACCATGTTTTACTAGCAGAAACCGGTTGTCAAAAATAAGTACTTCTTAATGAGGGTGGTAGTTAGACAGCTGAGCCTTGGAAATTATTACCCGTGGTTCAGTATTTCTTTCACTGTCAGTCTCAGTTTAAGTATCAAGCCTGTAACACCCATCTATTTTGACGCAGAACCCCCTACAGCATCATTTTTTCAGTATTATATGCTCACTCTTGATTTGCCTATTTCCATTGTCTAGTCGTCCCAGCAGTTTTACATGAGGCTTGTCAAAATAAGCGATCTGGGGTTGTTTGGTTTGTTTGTTTGTTTTTCTGATACATGGGAAACCATGCAATGCCTGATTTCCATTTTCCATTTAAATCTAGGAGTCACTATGACATCAACTCAAATGTCAAGGGTGCTGTACTCCCAAAACATGTTGTATCATTCCAACTATTTATTTAAGATGGCTGTATTTGAGGTTAAAATTTGCTCTAGAGACAAGCGATTCATTTGGATTTCAACATCAAACTGTACTCTGACAGTTCTAACTCTTTGACTCTGTAGTTACAAAAAGCATGGTTTACAGATGCAAAAAAAAAAACCGTGACAATCAAAAAAGGAAATTTTGCCAAATGGCAAAAAACACAAAGTTAATAATAGTGCTGTATTTTTTGTTCCCAGTTGTAAGAGGAGTCTGTGTTTAGCCTGTCAAGCAAACAACCTTCATTCAAATAAGCAGCATGCAAAAGAGTTCTTTGGGTTTCTCCAAATTTGAGATGACATAGAGATCAAAAGTGTTTTTTTGGTGCAACTAATTTGAATCATGCTCTCATGTAGGTTCCCACAAAGTTAATGCTAACTGCAGGCGCAGAGCACTGTGTCAAGTGTGAGTGGAAGCTCCATAGCTGCAATATCCTAGGTGTCAAAAACAAAAGGCTATAGCCATAGATGTTAGGACTCAGTTTATTAAGCAGACATCCTATGTGTATGTATAGGATATACCCATACATGAAATCTCCAGTGATATTGACAGCATAATTTTGAAGGAAATTCAATTTTACTTTTATTTTATTAGTTTTATTTTTAGTTTCAGTTTGTGGGCACTCCTGGATGTAAAGAATACTACTACTGGTATTGGTTTTATGATGAAATGATGAATGCTGAAATGCAGCATCCAATGATTCTGCCCTTCAGCAGCATACATAAACTGAACTTTCCTGGAAACTATACTGGATATACTGCTTGGTGTTAACACATTTGAGAATATTTTGGTACCCTCAAAACTTCTTGGTACCATCAAAGATTTGTCATACACAAGTACCACAAAAAAAAATCTTATGATGAAAAAGTCATGAGCTCTAAATATTTTAGATAGGCTCTACCTTCCACTTAGAGGTACATGAGCATGCTACCAGCTTGCTCCATGTTCATAATGAATTATTATTGTTAGAATTATTAGTAATAGTAATGACAGCAGAGGTGGTAGTAGTAAGTCATTTAGCTGATTCATGGTTGTATATTACACATGACATATTTGCATGCATGAATAGAGACATACACAAGTAAACATTACAAACTTTCTTAAATAAACTAACAGAGATGAATAGACCCACCTGGGAGGAAGAGGTTTTCTTCCACTCCTGATACTTACTGTAAATGACATTTACTGTCATTTTTTCAATGTTTAATTTCGATTTTAAGGGAATTATTTGTCACCTGCTTGCATGGTATAGTGCAATGTGGCAGCAATGTGATATGCAATGAATTCAGACAGCTTTCACTCTATTGTCAATAAACACAATTCCAGCTGGACACATACCTCTCTGTACGTTGCGATTTTGGGTTGCACTCCGTTGATGAGGTCTTTGTACTGTGCACCTGTTTCTCTCTCATCTGCCTCCCTGTCAGTCTCAGACCTTTATATACCTGTGTTTCTGTGTGTGTGTGTGTGTGTGTGTGTGTGTGCATGCGCAAATGACTCTTCAGTTTCCTGGGTCACACTGTTGAGGGAGTGTGGCCTTTAACATCCTCTCCTCTTTGCTGTAGAACATGTAGGTCTGTGTAGTTCATGTAGAGGATGACCTGAGAAAACTGTGCTGATATTACTGCTCGTTTATCCAGAAATCCGGGGGCAACGTCTTGGACAGATATCAGCATATGCTCTTGTTATGGTATAACGTAACCAGCATCATAAGAGACTGACTCATATCAGTATCAGTGCCTCCCTATCAATGCGTCCACAGAAAAATACAAATGAAATATGTAATTCAATTCAAACACTGGAAGCATCTGCAATACCAGCAGAGGCTGTGAACAAGGTTGAAGCAGCCAGACTTCAGGCAAGGGTCTTTTGATGGGGACATGACGAAGGCTCTGTCAGCACTGTGTTAATGCGTTGATTCATCAGTTTCGAAACTCCATTTAAATCTATCTGTTTAGATGGCCGCCGCCGTTAATTCCGAAGGCTTCTGCCAATGTTAAGGAGATTACGTCAATGCAGGACTTTTATCCAGAGCTTTTCAAGAATTACGCCTATTCGTGCTGATGCGGCTTGGTGGATCGATTACCCTCTTGTGTCATCCAGATATTAATCATGATAGCGCAAGTAAAGTACCACCAACTGAAAGGGCAATTTGTTCTTCAAATACCACTTTGCATTTTGCATTGATTTTATCCACTATTCAAACATACATACAGTATGAGGAGGGCTCCTCCTCTGTGCTTCATGGTGGGCTCTCCCTTTAAGGAAATTGCCAAACTACTCTATTCTAGAACTTAAAATGATCCTTTTATCAATTAACTTTGTACTACATTGTTTTGACGCAACAATTTCCCTGGCCGTTGTATGATAATGTATGTCTGCAGCTGAAAAGCGGAATTGCGTCATTAATCAAAACTTTTGTTTTCACACTTTTGTGAATTAAATGGAGTGATTTTTTTATATCCCGTCAGCTGGCAAGATTAATTTTCCTCATATGAACTCAACACAGACTCAACAAAGTGATTTCCCTGGCTCATTAAAAGCGTGCTGCTGAAACAATGATGTACAGTGGCTTAATGACTTCCAGCTCTGCAATGCTCAGTACTGCCCCCCAGCTACACAACTGGGTACATGACTTGCTAGAAACCAGGTAGTACTGGCAGATCCACCAGAAATTGGTTGACCAATTGGTCTACTTTTGCCTAGCAAGCTACATAGCTGAAAAACAGTGAAAATTACATTGATTGGCTGCTACAACTTGTCCGACATCAGATGGCACTGCTGCTAATGCTTGTAGTAATTTTGCTGATAAGATTTTATGTTGCCAAACTTCCTCCCCTTTAACATCTGCCACAGTCTTAGTTTTGGGAGGTTACTCTATAAATGGATGGCATAAAGTGGAACACTGGACTTTTTCCCTCTGAAACAACATGCACAAACATGCAAAAAAGCACATCTCGAAACAAATCTTACTTGAGCTGATTGCAATTTTCATGTTGACTCCCAGCCGACAGAGTAAGGGTGGAGCTGGGGTGTTCTGCAGGACTGTTCTTCCCCACACTTGGATTGATTTCTATGTAAAAGAGGTTTGTGGTGTACCATTATGTCAGCATTGTATTGTTAATAATGTCAACCGTTTTCATACACAGAGATAGCTCATAATTCATACGTTTATAAGAGATAAGCCACTGAATTGCTGACAAGCAAAGAAATGGATTTAGGGTGAGAAAGGTGACTGGAGAGTTTTCCTCTTTTCCTGCCAACTTTCCGTCTTTTAGGAGATTGCAGTTTTGCACAGTTTTACTGGTGGGGAATGTCAGCGCAGTTTTCTTGAGCAATTAGGCTGTATGGCCCAGACCAAAACAAAATGCAACTAAGCAAAATAATTAATCATATTTTCAATTCAGATGTCTGCCCAGACAATTTGTTTTGTTAGGATTATACCTCAGTAAGGCATTGCACACTTTTTATGCTGTCTTTGTTTTTAATCTATCAGAGACATTAATTCTTACCCATCTTCATTTATATTTTTACTTATTTTCTCATCTTTGGTATCTGAGGTGCTGTTACCGCATTACTAATGACTGCTGAAAAATCAAAACATTTTGTTTCACGAAATACATTCATGTTCTACATATATAAGGACATTTATGTGCATCATATAACATTTTAAAGACAGCATGGTAAAGTTGCATTCAAAAGTCTGATTTTCTCCTTCAAGGTATATCGAGCTGGAAAATGGTTGTAAAAGTGACTGCACTCTAGAATGCTTCCAACTGAGGGATGCTTATGCCTTTTATAAAATGGATTTCATTAGTTTGGCCAGGGTGATCATTTTTAAGGGCACTGTTTTGCTGGGAGATATTGTGCAAGATAACAAGCTATACCAGATCTGCTAAAGCCAGAGGGAGGGGTCAGTGAGTCACTTGCACCTCAAATTACAGTCGACTTTTCGCGGGGTGTCAGCGCCAAATTCAGTAATGCACACCTCCTCCATCTGTTTCCCTTAAACAAGTTAATTAGATTAACCTACAGTGGGTCTGTGGTCTTTCATCCTAACAACAGAGACCCAGCGATTAGTCTCAGTAATTGGGTTTCTAAGAGCGGGGGAAACGCCGCTTTGGTTAAATACGGGTAATAAGCTGTCACGATACTTATTGCCCTTCCAGGACCCCGCCGACTGCCCCGCCAACACACGCCCGTGGGCGTGGTTACAACTCGCCGCTCATTGGATACCACTCGATGACGTTCTATTAGCTCTACATGCTGATTGGCTGGGCAAGGCGAAACGTTTCGGAGCGCCAGAAAACAATCTTTAGCGGGTGTTCTTAGTAATTCCTCTGATAATTTAATTTCTGCCTCCGCAAACGGGATTTGGCCAGTTTGGGAACCTCTTAAAATAGACTGTTTCTGGCTGGGGAGACTGGATCGCAAGCTGCTCAGTAAGGGAAAGTTCAGTATGTCGAGCCGTATAAAGGAAAAAGCTACAAGGGCATATAGAAAGTAGGCAGTTAAACGGAGACTGGATTACAGGCTATCTACAGGGGAAATAAGGTAAGTGACCATTGGCTATAAATAATTGTTTAAGTTAGTTGTTAACCATCGGTATCGTCCTGGTTTTCATAAGAATGTATATAAAACATACAGTATTGCCTTTATTAAAAACAAATAGCTTATGTTGTCTTGTCCTAATTGGCGTGCATGCTTGGCATATTTCCTTTCAATAATGTGTGATTTTTACAAGGAAAAAATATGGTTTGTCTTAATGATGAGCAGAATAGTTGTGCTGAATGTATTTTGTATTTTAGCTCGCATGCTATCACACAGTCGTAGGAACGAAGCCAGCTATACGTTTAGGCGGAATTTGGTGTGTTTGCGCCAAAATCAACAGCTCAGTGAAGAGGTAGCGTTAGTAACTGTGGCGTGCAACAGTTAGCAGCTTTAGACACCTTTAGACTTTATTTGTGATCTTTTCGAAATAAAGGTTTTGCTTGAATAGGGAGTGGATCTGTTTGTAATTGTGCCTAAAGAACACGTTTCCTATTTTAACGTAAAATTAAAAACCATGTAAAACATGAAATCGAAATGTCTTTTTGGTTTTCTCACCAAGTAGGATTTAGAAATCAAATTTGATTATATGTGTGCGACTTAGATTTCAGTTATTGTTGTGCCAGTGCATGCAAGATACCAAATTATCATCAGGACAGTTGTGACTGTATACGTGTTAGATAAGCGCAATAACTGGACATTTTAGCTCCATGCAAGCACCAGTCAACCTTCCGGTCATATTTCCGGTTTCAGTTTCCTGTAACATGTCTGACATTATATACTAAGAGCACATAAGCAAGGATGTGCTGATCAATCAATATCAATCAGATTCAGTTTCATAATAAATGTCATCGTTTCATATATGGATATATGCTTGTAACTTTTAGTAGAACCGTGTTATTACAGATTCATTCAGTTATAAATGACTTTTTGCTCCCCAGTTCCTCAAAAAGGATATGTATATTAGTGTGTACCCTATATAGTAGTAAATGTTGTGTAACAAGAACTACTACTGTGTTATTTTCACACTTACATATATATTTTTTGCTTTTTTTATTTGTTTTACTAAAAGGCCAAATAAACAGGAACATCACATAACTATACACAATAATTCTCAATGCAGTGTAAAAACATTGTTTTTTCTAGCCAGAAAACAGTCATTTCTCATTCATAATCATAATCTCAAATTATATTTCCAGCTCCTACTAAAATTGCAATATTGCACCAGACAGCTACTCAGCTACCAAGTTATCAAATGGTATTTCATTACCACTTTGATATATCTTGCTAAATCTGACAAATCCAGTTCTATTGCAGTATGTGTAAGCTAGCTAGCTATCTGATTTCATTAAAACAAAAACCTTTTGCATTACAGATGGAAAGTGAATGCTTAGCTTTAAAAGATCTAATGAGTCCAAGGAAGAGGAAGGGAGACTTGGATGGAGACGAGAGCAGTAATCAGAAGGTATGTCAGGATTTATTTTATTTTAGGAGGCATTTAGCTAGCTAGCTAGCTATAAACTTAACACAAGTATACAAGTAATAGCATAAATTCAGATTTAAGTTAAGTTAATTAAGTTGCTGCATCAAGCATTCCTTGCTGATTTTTTTTTTAAATTGCTGTTTTGTATGTATAGTGTTGTACATATTGTTGCCAGAGAATGTCTGAATATAATAAGTATGAATTAAAATTATATTAGTTTAGCAGATACTCTTATCCAAAGTGACTGGCATAGCAGACCATTTTACATGCTTTTATATACAGTTAGATATTTACTAAGGTAATTTAGGATAAATATCTTGCTCAAAGGTGCAACAGTAGTGTATAGCCTGTATTGACAATACAAAAAAGTGGTCTTCTTTCCATTCTGTTTTCTCTGTTGGTTATTTTCAGAATGAATGAAATTGTTGTCACGAATATCTCAGGGCCAAGTAGACAATACCACAAATCTGTTCTTTGCAGGAGAACGTGTGTGTGGAGCAGACATCCAAGGTGCCATCTGCAAAGAAAGGCCAGACCCCGGGGCAGGTCCCCACCACCCCCAGCAAGCATGCGGACCGAGCCCTCCCCGAACCCTTGACCCCCACCGCCAACCTGAAGGTGCTGATCAGCGCTGCCAGTCCGGACATGCGGGACCGGGAGATGAAGAAAGTTCTTTTCCAGCCCGTTGAGAATGGGAGGGAGGTGATGGCACAGGATGAGTCCAGCCAGGTAAGAAACACGCTCCTCACGTCGACATGGTCCTTGACCAGCAAATCTCAGTTAATACCACCTGGTTCATGTATCCACCTGTAATGTATGACATGCTCTTTGTGACTGTGGAGCCCCAGTTGTTAACCGTAGGATTGGAAAGCGTAGGTCATGCTAAACTTCAGCAAACCCTTCTCTGTGTATGTTAAATTTCCCATAATTCCTTGGGGGTGCCCTTTAGTGTGATGCAGTGGATGACATCACGGACGAGTTTGAGCAGCGGCCGAGCAGGAAGCAGAAGAGCCTGGGTCTGCTGTGCCAGAAGTTCCTGTCCCTCTACCCAGAGTACCCATCGCCCTCTGAGACCACCAGCATCTCTCTGGACGAGGTGGCCACCAGCCTGGGTAAGACTCTGAACAACATGCAGCTTACAGTCCGTCTGGTTCCCGGCCTGCGCTCAAACCACAAATTTTCCATTACTGGCAAAGGTGGGCCCGTAATCAAATAGAAAGCAATAACGGTAATATGTATTTGTGGTTTCATAAAGCTGCATTAGGTTTAGTGCCATTAGATTAGGAAATGGTTTCCATGGATACTATTCTTTCCTCGCCTACTTGTAGTGAAAGCCAACAGCCGTTTTGTTTTGTTTTATAGCAGTCCATTTTCGTGGAGATACTGTTCCTTTTTTGAGCTTCCTCATATCTGATTAAAATTCATAACATGACCGTACATAAAAATGCCATTTTTAAAAGTGGTTTAAAAAAATGGAACGATTAAGAAAAGTGCCAAGATTAGTCTTTGTGCCTGGTCTACTACAATCTTTTGGTTAAGATTACTGCACAGCCACGTAAGCTGCACGCTGAGCTGTGATTTTGTTCCAGGAACACACCGTGACTTGGGGTGACTTGTTTTAAGATTTTGGTTTCTATTCTTGGTTGCTGATTCAATTTCATGTACCTGATCCTCCTCATCTGTTAGTTACAGAACACTAAAACAGCAGCAAGGTTTGGTGTCAGTGTTAGATGGCTGTTGCTCATGCACTGGGTTTAACATAGGATGTGTCATCAGCTGGAAAAGACTGGGAGCCCACAGTGGGACAGGGGTGGGTTTGTCGGCAGGGTTTCCTCATCTCTTCACTCCAAGGCACCTTTGTGACTTGGAGCTACCTGGGTGACGTTAGTGAAGCTGCACCTGTCCTCCAATCGGTGCTCACTTCACTGCAGTGCACTGTGGGACTTGTAGTGTGAAAAACAGCCATTGGCTCTATGCAAGTGTGCTGTTTTCTCCCCGCCTCAGCACTCCTATGAGAATGTGGAGTTTATTCAACAAGGCTACCGTGCAACTGACAGTTATTGAAATGGGTTACATAAAATGGGTAGAAAAAGGATTTTAAAAAGGTTGTTGTTGATATTTTCCCTCCCCTCCCCCCTTGATGCACGCAACAGGAGTGGAGCGGCGTCGGATCTACGACATCGTGAACGTCCTGGAGTCCCTGCTGCTGGTCAGCCGGGTGGCCAAGAATCAGTACCTGTGGCACGGCCGGCGCGGGCTGCAGCAGACGCTGCGGGAGCTGCAGGGCAAGGGCAGGCGGCAGCAGTACCACCTGCAGATGGACAAGATCAGGGTCTGCGGGACAGGGCCGTCTGCGCAGGCGGAGCAGGGGACTGCGCAGCCCGGTGAGGAGAACGAGGATGCTGGCTCCGGTGAGAGGACGAGGGTGACCGGGGGGGCAGGGGGGCGAAACTGAGTTGGGCAGAGAGATTTTGTGTGTGTGTGTGTATGTGTGTGTGTGAGTGTTAGTCAGAGACTGTATTTATGTTTCATTTTCATGATCAGATCAATACGCTTCCAGGTGTTAGCAGATCTAAGGTTAGCTTATCTGCCTCCAATCCTTAACCTAACCTTTGAATTTAAATTTTTGATTCTGATCCAGGATCAGTCATTAAGGTCAAAAAGTACCTATGCTGATTCACACCCCTACTCTGGCACCCCTACCACCACATGCACACATTTCCTTTAAGAAGAGCATTAACAGATTACTGGTTAATAAACACCACCTCTCTACAGGGGGTCTTTTAAACATTCCACAGCTTGCACTCTCAGCTGCCAAAAGTATTGATCTGTTGCTTTGACTGCGTTTACACCTGTCGACTGATTTTTGTTTATATGAATAATCCAATCGGGGTTGTTGAAACAGCAAAGGCCTCTGTGTTAGAATCACTATGGTAATGAGGACTGCTTTTATTCACTCTGAGTGGCTAGTCAGAAGTGTTAATGCTATACAGAGTGGAGTGCAGTGTTTAAATCTCATTATCCCCTGAGGGCCTAACAGACCTGTAGTCCTTAATTCACTGCAGTTGCAGGTTTTCTGTTTTTGGGTTTTTTTTTAATCATTGGAACAATACAACATGCATAGTAATTACAATGGGAAGTAGCTATTGTTGCTCTCCTGTTTGGTTGTGAATATTTATATAGCTTAATTGACAATTACACAGTAAGTGTTTAAATTAAAAAAAAAAAAACTGGCGTGCTCTTAGCCAGTAAGTAAAATTGAACAGCAAAGTTTATTAGTGACAGTTTGCTGAGGGACAGATATGCTGCGTGTGGCAGCCTGTCTCTTCCTGTGTGTCCAGGGCGACCATTTCTGGAAGCTGTGGTTGCCATGGTGAAGAACACCCCCCTGCCAGGCTGTCTGACTGCTACCTTGTGTGCCACAGAAGCGCAGGAATTAGAGCAGATGTAACAAGCTCAGCCAGGTTACTGGGGAGGAGACGCCCCAAAAAAGAGTTTGTTTCTCTGGGAGGCAGAAAGATATAGGGGCTTAAGACCAGAAGGTGGTAGTTAGCGTTCGGATTGCTTGCGGTGCGGTTTGCTGTGTAATGTCGCACTGAGAAGGCCAAGCGAGGTTTTCTGGAGGCACAGTGGGCCAGTACAAAGGCAGTCACGTCGGATGGTTTCCAGAAATTGTGAAACACTTGGTGGAGGTGTCAAGCTGAGCAGGTGTGAATACATTGCTTCTGTATGAAAACAGCTCACGCCGTCTGTTTTTGGTGACCCTGACACATCTGCGTTGTTCTCCCCAGGGACGGCCAGCCAGCGGAAAGACAAGTCCTTGAGAATCATGAGTCAGAAATTTGTCATGCTGTTCCTGGTGTCTGAGACGCTCACTGTCACCCTGGATGTTGCCGCCAAGATCCTCATCGAGGAGAGTCAGGACACTGGCAGCCACAGCAAGTACAAAAGTAAGGGCTTCCACATACAGCATACACCTATGGGAATAAACCGCTGTCGCAGAAGGGAGAAAGTATGGGGAATTAAGTAAAGAAGCATCCTTATCTTTTGCCTAACTTGCCATAGCATGGACCTTGCTTCAGTGCTCCGCGAAATATTGCTTTCAAATTTACTGTACTGTTGTCAGAATGTTGTGTATTAGTAGAGCTATATACTGATGAAACGCCAAGTAACCACACGTCCACATTCCACACGCCATGGGTGTCGATAGTGACCAAGTCCTCAACCTTCCCCCGATCAGCTTTTCAATGGCGGTTCTATTCTCACATGGTCTTTGTTTGATGCATTTTGGCTTTCAGCTAAAGTACGACGACTGTACGACATCGCCAACATCCTGACGAGCCTGACGCTCATCCAGAAGGTATATGTGAAAGAGGAGAGGGGGCGGAAGCCGGCGTTCAGGTGGATCGGCCCCACCGAATTCCACACCCAGGGGGGTAAGCTCAGCCACACGGGGTCAAACAAGGAACAGCCAGCTCACAGTTCTCTCCCATGACACCAGTTACTAAGACTTATCCAGAGACAGTCTTATGCAGAGTGACTTAAAGATTATCACAAGATTCAAATGGTAAATAAAAATGCCAGTTAAGCAAAAGTTGTACAACCAGTAGTATAATGCACAACTGCTTAAACATACAGAGGCAATACTACCAAGTCCAGCAGATTCAATATGAATGAGAATTGATAGCTGCTGGCTCCCCGTAGTCTAAGTAACATTTTGAAACAGCATCTTTATGTGTACGTTTATGTCTGAATAATATAACTTTGTAGCTCACTGGTTCTCAATGTTTGAACAGAAAATCTGGAAACGGTAGCTGCCGTCTCATGTCCCGCCTCCCTTACCACCCAGGAGAGGACAAGCTCCACCCCTAGCAGCCCATGTGGAGATGGACCAGGTAAGGACCACCCCTAAGTAGCTGCTGGCCAAACACATGACTAGTCCATGGGGGGGGGATCTTGAATTACCATTACAACACTTCCATTCGCATGATTAATTATACTGGATTCTTGCATCATATCTCTGTACACTGTATTTCAACAGAATCTGTGTTATTTTTCCTGTTTGTACAGGTTGTGCGTTGATGGATTCCAAAGACACGGTTCGGCAACTCCAGTTCAGGGACGACAGAGTGTGAGTTTCCAAAAAGAGCCCCTGTTTTGTGAATCGTAACAGTTAACACTGAGGTCAGAGTAAAAGCTGGCAGGGTCAGAAAAGAACGGGCAGGTGTGCGTTACTTGTTTGGGGAGCACTTGATTAAGAAAGCCAATCTAGAACTGAGAGGTCTTAACATAACACTCAGCTGGCCCTGACAATTTATGTTCCTTGTAACAGGCGTGGTAATTATAATTTTATACCTTTTTATAGAGCCCAGCACTGTTCCGGACCACAGAATCTCACTCTGAGGAGCCGCACTATGATCCCCTCCCCTACACCAGCCCCCCGAGCTGCGCACATCAAATCAGAGGCCTCCTCTCGGTCACTCCCCCCACCCTGCCCAGAGCCTATCCTGGCTGGCCTCTTCCCTGGCTCCGCCCTACCAAAAGAAGAGGCGGAGCCCCGTCCCCAGCACCCTGCAGCTTACCTCCCCTGCCTGTCCCAGGCGTCTGTGGTCATGGTCTATGGGGGCAGAGGTCTGGAGGGGTCAGAGAGTGCCAGTGAGGGTCAGAGGTCGCCCTCGTCAGAGTCCAGGCAGAGTTTCCTGGGGAAGAGGAAGACCGGTGGTGAGGAAGGACAGGAGGCCAAACGGGGCGAGGCAGCACTAACTGAGGCCCCGCCCTCTCTGAAGGTGAGCTTTCAGTTACACTCAGCTCTGGAACAGGGAGGATTTGACCTTTACCGTATCGCGGAACAGAGAATGTCACTGTGTTCACCTCTCGCAGTAGCTGAGGCGATTTTGGTGGGATTACGTCATAGAAACAAATGATAAGCTTCTTTCATTGAAGTTGGCATGACTGTTTGAAATCAGAAATGAGATCAAGGCTTTATTAATAATGGAATAATTATTCAGTCATTTCTTTTTTTGTTTACGTTACAGTTTAATTTTACCCTCATGATCGGAAATGCAATTAGTTACAGCTTGGACAGTCCCATTAAGTTAAAATATGAACTGCTGTATGCTCAATGATTAGACTGTGACATTCAAGTAGTTATTAAACACTGGCATTATCAATCTAGGAATGTATGGGTCTAGACTAATTAAAAAGCCTATTACATTTATTACATAAATCTAATGCTTCATCTTAGCTCAAATTTACATGCTTTGATGTGTATTGTTTTTATGTGTGCCATTGAAGAATATTATAACATACTCCACACCTTTTAGGGCTGTCACTGTGTCAACTTTCGATGAACACCTTTTGAGAGGATTGTGGAAATTGATCAGGATGTACGAAATTCTCAGCAACAGAAGTGGTGGTTGAAACTATATAATTTCAGTTGTAATGTTGAGTTGCTGTTTCGAGGGTCAGCTTGAATTCAGGCATTGTGGCAGAAACTATACATTATTTATCCCCTGCCTGTATAGGGTGGATATTTTTCCTTTCATATCCTCCTGTAAATATGTTTTTTGATGCTTTGCAGAAAATGCTGGGGGCACAAACTGGGGGAGAAAACTCCAGTCCAAAGGCATCACCCAGACACTGCCTTCAGTATCCCAGCATGCACCACAAGGAAGAGGCCCCACCCATGAAGGCTGGAAGACACGCCCCCCAAGATGCTACCCTGCCCTCGCATTACCTCTATGTGCCCAGCACTCCAGGTGTGTTGGTGCTTTCCTCTTTCCCTGTTGTATTTAGTATATACATATACATATAATACATATAAGTATATATCCCTTGAACACCAGCTACTGTATGTTATAACATCCAGTTAGTCCAGCAGTTACAAATTACCTTATAAAAACAACCCCCACTGCTGACACATAAAAGTCATTTTCCCTCGGCTTCCAGAGTCCGCATTGCTTACATACCGCCTGTGACCTATCTGAGAGAACTCTAGCAGTGACACCAAACCCCTGACTCTCCTCCAGTTCTGAAGTTCTTCCAGATTTTGTCCAGTTACCAGACTGTCCCACTGTCTTCCAGGTCTGAATGGTTTGAATTTAGTGTTCTCTGCTGGATACGCCCCAAACGGGCTGGCTCTGCCCCCCGGCGCACTGCCCGCCCTGGCCGTGCCCTACCTCCTGGTGCCCTCCTCCGCCCTCCCCCCCTACCAACTCGTCTCCAGCACCTCTGCCCCGGACTGCATCGGCGCTCAAGGCAAAATCAACCTCGGCGTTCCCGCGGCGGTGTCCCCGGCCCACTTTGCGGTTGGGTCGGGTTCCGTCGCCATCTCAGGGACGGCTGGGATTGGCGGAGCCCCGTCGGGAATCCCCGGAATGAAGCCGCCCGTGTCCTGTGGAGCGGGCCCATCGGAATCCCCCGCTGAGCCCGGTCAGCCTCTGGCTCTCATCAGGACAGAACCACAGGTAAGCCTGACTGTAAAGAGTCCCGCAAAACAAATCATTGTCGTCTGCGTTTAATAGCAAAACAGGGCACCAATTCTCTGCTGTCAGGACAATGCCACAGCCTGCAAGAGCTGTTCCTTACAATGTTAGTGGTTCCTTATTGTCAGCTCAACTCAATGTTTAAGGTAGTTAAATCTCCTGGTGCACTGTGTGAAAAATAGTCCTGGTATGCATGTGTATGCATTTTCTAAGATTGCATGAACCTCACTCCGCATTCATTTAAGTGGTGACATGCTTAAATGTCACTTAAGTGCAACTTCTGAAACTGGGTACTACTACTAAAAAAATATATGACTACTAATGTTGCACTGAACTGCAACAACTAAAGTTGGAAAAGTAGGTGCATAAAATACAATTTTTTTTTACAAGCAGTTCTCCATCTGTGTTCTTGCAATTTTATTTCGGGTTTACTCTGAGTTTGTGGCTTGTTTTAATCCAGTAGCCATTAAGAGACAGTTAGCATTCCCTATTCATGGGTTAGCATTGCGCTGTTGATGTCAGTCTCTTCCATTATTGGATAGTGCTTCTAAAGAATGCTGGCACCATTTTTTAGCACGGTCGTAAAACAAAGCACAAATTTAGAAGCAGATAGTAACAGATCGTAAAATTGACATAATTTTTGCTCAGAGCTAGAGCATTAACATCACCCCTCTGCAGCTGTCTCTAAACGCATTCAATAAATATTTCATACAGCGTTGAATGAATTAAATCATATCACTGGAGTACCTTTTAGCTTTTGTGTCTTTTATATTATTGGCTCCTTGTGCAGATGAGGCGGTGTAATGTATTGTTATGGGCAGGCAAACAGTTTTATAGTTCCGGAAATTCTTACAAATATAATTCCTTACTTTTGTCCTAAAAATGTCCTGTGTATTTTACGGCATTTCCAATCAAAAGGGAGGGGCGGAACTATTAAATATCTCTGCACTGTCATTATGTTCTGCCAGCACTGATCTGTTTTAATGGGTTTGGGGAGTGTGCCTCTCCCCCTATCCTCTGTGGTTTTAAGGCCTCATCCACCCATCCTCTCTCTCTCTCTCTCCCTCTTTGCCCACAGACACCACTGACTCCAAAGGAGGCTTCCTCCCCTGGATCCCCGGCTTTCTTCCAGACACCAGGGTCTCTGGGCCCCGCCGTCCCTTCTGCTGCACGCAGGCGAGGCTCGGCCCAGAGGAGGCTTGATGTTGGGCAGCCGCAACCCTATTAAGGAGCTCGAGCCATCTGTGGGCATGTCTCTCTGTCTCAAGGCCTTCCCTGGCTGCAGACCAATGCAAAAACCACTGGCTTTCCCGCCAAAAATGTGCAAGCGCTGCTTCCCATGACTGCTACTGAAAGATCAAGCTGAGATGGCTAGAGGCACAGCAGGGACCTTAACCCCAACCAAAACACATGATATTATAGTTCCTAAAACAGCTGTGCTTGTATTAAAACCACTCCGACTTCAGGTAAGTTACTAATGATGTTATGGGATTGTGAACGCCACCGAGACACCATGGACACTTGGCTTTCCTTGTTAGGCAATGATGAGTGTCGAGTGCTAGGGATCATAGTTTGGTACACTGCCCTCCTGTGGTGAGTGGAGGGCATAGGTTATCCATTATCTGAGCTACCTGTGTAATTCCCCATCACCCTCATTTGATATAACCTGTTATTTATGCTGGCACATTTTTATAGGGCTTTGGGACAGATCAGTAATCATTTTTATAATAATGTTTTAGCGACTTGAAGGAATGATTTTTTTATCACAAAGTCTGATGGCACTAAGTTTTTTTTAAACATGTTTGCATGTTGATTGTGAAATGTCTTTCTAGGTCATTTTTAGCTGTTTATCGAAAATATGGCAGTAGCAATATTAACTGTGGAAGTATCATAGATCATAGGAGGGAAGGCTATTTATGAACTCAGAAACCTTCGCTTCTTGAGGTGCTGTTTCAGTGTTTACAGGGTGTTGTTTGCCTGCGCCCCAAACAAACGTAAATCCAGGTACAATTTTAGCATTGAAAGAAGACCCAGAAGAAGAGAACCCCAAGCTGGATCTTAACTGACTGAAGTCAGGAAATAGTTTTAACCGAAAGGCTAAATGAGTCTTTCATTGTCTTGTGTGCCTTTAAATCTGTGTGACTCTGATGGACAGATTTTTTTTGGAAAAGTTTGTTGACTCTAAGAGCCAAAAGAACAGGGTTACTGGGCAGAGAGGGATGCCACTCTAAGTGGCTCCCGGACAGCACGGGGTGGAAGATGGTTGGCATGGTTACACCAAAGGTTTACATCACCCCAACACTGTTAAAGCATTATCCTCCAATGACTGACTGTCATTTATGAATGACATTAACATGAGTAATTTGGTTTCTCAGTACAGGAGTAAAATTAGTGGCTTATTGCCAGGAGACAAATGTTCCCTTTTGCCCTTTTGAACAAAAGCATGGATATTACTTGAAATCAATGTTTTGCATTTCTGTAGCAAGCAAAACATGAACAGTGCTACCTAAAGCAGGAATCTTGAAATAAATATTCAGGGTAACAGAACACTAGGAACTATTTTCAAACATGAACCAAAATATTTCATATCCTAGATGATTTTATTAAAAAAAATGTCATAAACTGGCACGTAATTTTGGTAGGCTATCAACACGACAGTAATTGCATTACTGAATCAAGATGAAAATTCTAGGTTGGCTTTGCCATGTCACCTGGAACATGCTTCAACCCAATCACTTAAGTCCATAGGGGCCCACAGCAGTTTTGAAATGCCTTGATAATCGGGGAAATAATAATGTAACGATGACCACAAGAATGTGAAATGGTGCTAGTGAATGTGAGGCTTTTCAGATTCTGGAAAGCGAAAGGTATGGGCGTGTAGCATTGGCTTGTGCTTCTCTGAGAATACGGAACAGTTGTATCTATCATACATAAAGATATAAACTAATACAGCAGTGAAACAAGGGAAGAAGGACTGCATGCATGTTGTAACGTATTTAGCAGCGCTCTCTTTAAAACAAGCCTATGAAAATCAAAAATGGCATACTTGAATAATGACTTGTGGGAAAGTACCCAGTGATTGTAATGGGCCAAATTCAAATATCTCTGTACTGTAAGACATGAATAAAGATGATTTTTTTTTTGTGTTATAATTGAATCACGTCTGAATCACTTGTGGAATATATCTGCACCAAAGAGCAAGAATTATCAATGGCACGTCATGTGTGGAGTTCTGAATCATTTTATTCGCAACCATTTTTGTATGTTGCACTGCATGTTTAATTTAATGCTTTTTCTTATAATGTAATTGCTCTTTTTAGTGGCGTCCCTTTGTTCAGTGTTCTTTTTCATGTTAACGCGCAACCACACTATTCCTCACAGAGTAGCTGCACCATGGCGTCTCTGTCGTAGACCAAACAAGATTAATATGTACATACTTTCAAAGATTTTTGGTGAGATCCTCACTTAGCTCCCTAAAAGGGGACTACCCTCTCCCTCATGTGATTGCAAGTCTGTTGGTACAAATCATGCTTTCCAAACTCCAGCACCAGTAAAACAGTCTGACGTTAATGTAAAATACACCACTGTGGCCAACAGGTGGCAGTATATCATGTATAAATGACAAAATGCACTGAATGTGCTTTGACATCTAAGGACTTGTGGGGCCTCCTTCAATGAAGTCAGTCCTACAGTCCTACAAAGATATTCCATTAGTATTTGTTTGCACTACACAGCCTTTTTATTGCCAGTGTAATAAACCTCTTGTGAATTACTGCCCAGAGGTGTAACTTTGACCCCCCATATTGAATTATTGCACAATTATCATATTCCCAGGTGTGGAAATTTACACTTAGGGCACCCCAATAAGACCTTAGTGAAGATTTACTCCCTTCCATTTATAAAAATTTGAAATTGCTCTGAAAAAAATCAAGCCTCAAGACCTCGGATAATGTGAAGTCATAAATCAGCCGTACATGTCATTCTTATCGTGCATTTATCTTGAGAACAGATTATACAGCTGGCATCTGTCATTTTAAATTTTGCAAGGAGTCTCACAGCAAACATGTTTTATAACTTTCTTTTAGCCTGGGGCATTTTAGATCTACAGTCGTTCAATATAAACAGCTGGGAAATCTCAAGACCAGTTTAAAGATCATCCCCTGTTGCGAGTTCTTTTCAAATGCTAGAAGGTAGCTCAGCCTGCAAATCTGTTGTACCTAGAGGAATACCAACCGGCTCCAAATAAACCTAGAAGTTATAAATGATTCACTGGAGCACTGGCCAGGGAGAATTGTAGCACTGACATACAGGACTAGAACACAAGGCAGGTTCAGAATAAATAACTAAACCTGGATTCAGCTCACGCCACCTTTTGAAGTTGTGCTGGAAAATATGCAGAGACTCATGTCTTACTGAAATCAAACGAACTCAGACGTACAGAGATAAGTAATCGGTACTGGATCCCTGCTTGAACTGTTCAAGTAATTTGTCACAGCATCATTTTTTTCAAAATTTACCATTTTCGCCAAATATCGAATGAAAGTTACCCCGTGATTGTGATCCTTTTAATGTTTGCTTTTAAACGTCAGCCTTGAAGAACAGTCGCACAGTGTCTCTTACAAAATGCACTCAGACACATATTATGTTGTTCAATGTTTCCTGTCCTGGTGTCTGTGGTTGGCTAGGTGTTAGAACATCTTCACCTATATGCATAGCCAGCCCAGAATCAGTACCGTCCCTTTTTATATGGTGCAAACAGACAACCCTGGTCTATGAAACTACCTCAAGTGGTGCCACCTTTGTTTTTGTCATTACCTTAAAAAAATACAAGCGGCAAAATCTTCAGCAGCAGCAAGAAAAGAAATGTTTCTCCAGCTGCACAGGGAGAATGAAGAACACACATGGCCAGATTCAAAAACAGAAGAATCTCTTCAGGGACAACCTGACCAATTATTCTGCCTTACCTGTCCTAACCAGAACCAGATATTTATTTAGTGTAGCAGACTGACAAGAGCTTCATTGTATTTAAATTCTGAACCAGCAAAAATACCTGGTTAGAAAGCCTATCCACAGGATGCAAGAATCTCATTCAAATTCCAGGCACAAAACACAAAACCTTACTTTAAGCAATAGCTGCAAGGGAGAAACCTGTTCGCCATCGAAATTAACCGCAAGTTTGTAAAGTTGTAACAATGAGGATGTGGTTTGGAATGGAATTCATGAAAGCTTCCGAAACAGGTCCCTAAAAGCACTGTACTGTCCATTCGTTAAAATTTTAGTTAACAGGGGGCATGCTTTAAAAAATCAGAGTATTGACGTAGCTAATTACTTAAAATTAAACCCTTGGTTCCTTCAAAATGAGCAGATTTAAACACTTAAATTAAAACATTATGTCGAACTGCACCCTTTATTGTCATGTGCCAGATTATTTATGCCGGTTTGACTAGAATTAACTAGAACCAGAGTATGGCGGCAGTAATCAATGAAGGCGACACACGACAGAAGTATTCACAAATAGTCTGACTGCTCTGTCGATACATTGCCTGTGTTAATGAGGAGTTTAGGAGCCACTTAAGCCTCTTAACTCTAATTAGGCCGTTGGCTGGAGACATGGAAACACACTCTGACAGCGTGTGTGGCGTGTCACCTGGGTCCAAATAAACCACAAAATAAGGGGGTTTCGGCTTCATATAATCAGTCTTTTAAAGACCCTCAAAGCTCCATTAGCGTAGCCTTAACCCGCCATTTCAGGGTTTTACCATAAAAGGACCAGTGGGAGTGAGAGGGAGAGACCTACCTGGTCCATCTGTTTTTCATTTTCATGGTCCACACGTTTTCCCCCACAACTATAAATTCTTTCTGAATTACATTTCTTACTGTTTGCTTTCCAGCTCAAAGCCCTGGGCATGCCAAAGCAAACGACCGAGAACACTTTGTTATCGCGTGAGGGATTGCTTTGGAGTTCTTTATTTCTGCCCCTTTTTCTGAATTCGGAGTGATCGTTTTATGCAGAACAAATTTCAGTCGGGTTTAGAGGCCCTTGTACTTGACGCATGCCGATTGCAGATAGAGACTGTAATCAGGGATTTATGATGGCATTGCATCATAAGGGAGTCCATAGTGATATTGTCTGTGGAGATGTCTGTACACTGAATTGGTGGAGATTCTAAAAGGGAAGAATTACTCAAAAGTTGTTTGACTGAATATATCTCAGATTTTAAGTTAGGAACACATGTTCATAAACTTCCCATATTGGGGCTGTCCCAGTACCATAGAAAGGGAGAGGAGGAGTCCTATTGCAACATCAGCTGCCCCTTCTGAGGAGGCCTGTGAAAGACCTGCGGTTGCAGCAAGGGGGCAAAGCTGAGCTGGTGTGTTATAGATGGAGACAGCGTTTTGCATTAATGTTTTCTGTCACCATTACAAATTTCATGTATAATGAATAATATACACTAATTCATTATCCAAGACTCAGGTTTTGCATAAATATGTCTTTGCATGGAAATAAAGTAGCTACTATACACACACACACACACACACACACACATACACACATTATATATTACAGACAGAAACAAAAACACAAAGAAAACATAGAAAGAGGTCTACTGGATGTTTGCTTTACATAGAAAGCTGCCAGTCTGCTACAAAGTCTAGAGAACTGAATGGAAAGTAATTGGTCTACTTCTGCATGAAGAGCAGTTAAATTCCCATTAATCAAGGCAACAGCCCTCAGGAGAAAATGACACAAGCATTTCTGTCAATCCATAATGCTTCTATGCCTAATACTATGGACAACTGTAATTGGTTCCTGGAAAACCGTGAGAATCTAATTTTTACAACCCGACAGAAAATGGCTTCTTAATTTCTACTAGACAGTATCACAGCCACAACAGAAAAAATAACAAAAACTTGAAAGTGAGTTAATCTGAAAATGAAACAACAAAAAAAAAATCAGATTCAGATCAATCATACCCCGCTCCTACCCCAAGTATTTTCAAAATGGTCATAAAAGAGTGACTTGGATGCAAGGAAATACTTTCATTTAAAACAGATGCCAGAAAAGATTATTTAACTGCAGGGAGTTCTAACAAAAGAAAACAAGTCTCCCCCAACCCACCCTTTTTTTCAGAGCGTGCCTGAATCAACATTAGCCAGAGTGACAGGAAAAATGATTCAAATGTGAGTTTGGGTTCCTGTGCTTTAATGCCCCAGTCTGGATCCATCATTCCCAGCTGAGCAAACCTGACACCATGGCAACCCAAAACTTCTCCTGTGTGCCCGTATTGCATAACCCTGTAGACCCTCTGATCAGACTTGCTGCTCCGTGCATACAGAGATGTATATCTGTTACTGCATAATCTGTCAACTGCATTGAGGGGTGCAAGGTTCTTGGGTTAATACAATATTTAAATAACAGATGAACCGACACACACAAAGAGCCACATGATAGCATCACTGACTATTCCTTTTCTTGAATGGCAAGGCTGGCCATTGCAAGATTCAGCGAGTCTTTCCTGACTGACAAATATAAGTATTATTGGATTTATTATGATTTTATTATTAATAATATTATAATTATTAGATGAGTGGGGTCACAGTACATTTAACTGTGCTGGGTCTAACACCATAGAATGTGTGCACTGTCAGAATGAAACTTTACCATTACAGCTGACAAATGCATTACAAATGGATCTTACTAACTTTTTACCCAGACGAGAACATATCTGGTTATCTTATATCTCTCTCATCAAATTGCATTGTTCCTAAAACCACCAATCAGACAAAACCTCTGGCCTTTAGGTTATGAACAACTATATGCCTATACATTTACACAGTGGTATTGATTTCAAAGGGATGCCTGATGGTGTGTATGTTCCCAGTGTAGTGTTTTTAAGTCTCATTTTTAACTGACACGTGAATGGGGTCTGATACGCATAGCTTATTGCCTCCAACCCTCTCTTGAATGGGTCTCTTAATGTGTCTGCTGCATGTCCCATCAAACATGGATCCCAGATTTTGGCAGAGATGTGAGCAGAGTGGCATGTCTATTTTTAAGCACTTATGGAAAGCTGCCAAGCAGGCATCTAACAGTGCTGACAGAATGTAGGGCTGTTCTGTTATGAACACACAGGATTATCTGGAGTGTGTGCACTGTGAGGGCACAGTTTGCCAACCAAACAATCTCACCTCACAAAGTTCAGGCAACCAATGTTTGTTTGTTTGCATGTGATTTCTGTTTTTTTTTCAGAGAGAGTTAAGGTGTTATCACCTCAAATACACCACTGATGGAGGCAATAAAACAAGATTTAGTGAAACACAAAATAGCCATGTGTTGTATTGTGTTTAAATTGTGATGTCCTGTCAATCATTGTACTGTACAGAAAATCAATGATAAAAGGTTTTTTCTTTCCTGTAGAAAAACCCATTCACTCACATGAGCAGCATACAGACAATAAAGTGAGCATCTTAAATGTCACATACAGTGTCATGTTCATATCGTGTAGAAACACGCTTACAAATAGTGTGACTTCAAAGAGAATGGGTATTTTGTGATTTTCAAGGAGCGCATTGACTCAGACCTTTAAAAACAACCTGTGAAAAACTAAAAGACATCCCCAAAAGAATTACATTCATTGCATTCGTTTACATTGCATTCATTCGTAATGCAAAGGCATCAATTTACACTCCTAGTCCTATACAGCAGATATGTTTCATTGGCAAGGCTTTCACTACCAATGTGGTGCTTCTAGCCAGGCTTTGTAAATGCGATTTCAGGGCTGCCTTGTGCGCTCAGTCTCTTCCAGATGTGGCCTGTATATGAGACGCAGGTTTGGCACACATTGTAGCCTGTTCCTGCTCACGTACAGTATGAGTATGCGCTCATCAGGTGTGTTGAATTTGGTTAGTTTCTCAGAAAAAAATCCACGGAAACCTTACATGTATTTCATTCAATGTGTATTCAATGATGTGTAGTGATCATATAATGCAATAATATGGGATCATTACAAAGATTTTGCTGGTGCACTTTCCCCGTGGCTACCGTTCATATGCCAATGCATCATGAGGTTACAAAACTCACGTTCAGATAGAGGCTTTCGTTTGTCAGGAATGGATATTCTCTTCTCAAGTCATGTTGTATTTCTACGGATTAAAATTTAAGTATAATATTTCGAACAATCAAGTCTGATAATTCTTGTGTGTGTGTGTGTGTGTGTGTGTGTGTGAAGTCCCGTGTGACGCACCGCCCTGCCTCCAGATCCCTCCCTCTCTCCACCTATCACGAATATGACTCAGCCCGCATCTGCGAGTTCATTGAAAAAGCTTCAGAGATCCGTCGCGGGACGCGGTTTCTACAGCTGCTAACAACGTAAGGATTGTTATTTTATGTACTATGTTTTTGAATTTTAACACAGGGGAGAAATACCCTGCATTAATGCTACCTTTACGAGTCTGTAACAGTATGAGAAATAAGGGAACGTGTCGGGCTGAGGGTGCCCGCAGAGACTTTTCGCAGAGGTAGGGACCGCTGAAGCGTTAGGACAGCCACTGCGCTCGCAGGCTACTGATGGCTGCACATATACTAGTTTCAAATATAGTCTCGCTATTGAACACGACGCGTTCATATTTAAATCCTTCTCAAACTTTGGCCTCTCTGTAAAGGGCACATTTGGACTGAAATAAAGTAAAATTGCGACCCTCATAGTACAGTGAACTGGGCAAAGTTACTGTTGTCGCAGTGTCTATGAACACTAGGGTATGCGAGAGAAAATGATCTTACCGACATTCAAGTGGCCTATTTCCAAAACAATAAGGCTTGTCAACCTTGGCTATATATACCATCAGTATCTCGTTTTTCGTTTTAAATATTTACTTCTGACATGTGACAACGTGTAATTATTGAGGACTCCCTGTTAAGGTATGTGTATTGGTGTTCTGGTTGCTAATTAACATACCTCTCTTAAGCATGACTGGCCGAACCCTCGGTGAAACAGTGTCAACAGGGTGTCTGAAATATTTTATTTAAAAAATATTATAAATATGTCATTACCGTTTGAGCAACAAATTAAAGGAGGCTTCACTTACCATTAGTGTTGCTCTGACTTCAAACTTCGATGGAGAAGACGGCTGTTCATAACATTAGTGGTCGTCAAAGAAGAAAATTCTGTTCACATTTGGGTTTTCACTTCAGCGTAAATTTGTATTACAGTCCTACAAAAGGCTCAACTTTACTGTGGTCATGTAGGCTACATTTCGAAAACTGACTCTAAAAATTACCTTTATAAAAAATAATAAAGGGTACTGTGAGCTGAAGAAGTTCTCTGTCTACCTGTGGTAGGTAACGCCAGTTGTAAAGCATGGGTCATCTCGCGCTGGAGGGTAAGAGATGTTCTTCGTGGCGCGTCTCCCGTGGTTTCGCATAACGATCATATTGGGCAGTCATTGACCCAGACCAAACGACCGTACAAATCGACGGTCAGTCGGTCACCTCGGCCTTAGATCAACGTCTTTTTTGGTCACAACATTCGTAAAGCCATACTGTATGGTCACCTAAACTGCATTTTTGGGCGACTCGGAGAAGAAAACTGCCAGATTCCCCATCTGCAACCCCCCTGCTCGCGCTCTGTATTGGCTTTATGTCAAACACCACAATGTTCTCAGCTATTAATAAGTATCGTCAACAAATTGTGATGATTCAAATGGAATTTTTGATGATATACCTACCCGCTGGTTCTTCTGCTGTTTCTTCAAATGTAGGAAACAAAATGTAGATCACATACTAATCACTAAGGGTTACCACTTTGCCACAGTGATATATTCATTTTCTATGGTGTGGTCCAAATTTGTTCATGTGCTGTTGACCACTGATGACTGCAGTCATAGAGCTGTCAATACAGCAAACACAAGTGTTGGAAGCTTCATGGATACCAAAATGAGTGACCTGTGTTATCAGTGTTTCACATTATCAGTTTTTTGATGTTTTAATAATCATCATCATGAAATCTTCACTGGGTGAAAAGTACCTCACATTTGCTATCACACATTATACACTCACTGTATAAATTCCAGTTACATCCTGTATGGTTCAAAATGAATGAATAAATGATTATAAAACTGCCAACAGCTGTAATGATAAAAGTGTTAGCCAAAGATGTTTTGAGGTTGATATTAAATATACACGCAAAACCCTGAAGCACATTGGTTTGCTGTGTTGGTTGAGAGAGAACATGGCCCTTTCGCCATACCCCGAGGGAAATTCATTTTCAGTCTCCTTTCAATCCTCCATGTTTGGGAATGTCACAGTCTGTAATAATGTAGATGGGGAAGCTGGGTAACCTCATAATGTGCGTGTTTTCATGCCTGATTAATGAGCAGCTCTAGCTTGCGGTGGAGCTAATGAAAAATAAGGTTATTGTTTTTTTTTTTTCGGGGTGGTGACATCATCACTTTCCCTCCTTTAAATTTGTGTACCCTCAGCTGGCTGCGGAATGCGGATGGGAAGGTTGCCTCTTAAATTCAGTTTCATGAGTCTTGCTTAAAATTTCATTTCAGCTCCACTGTGAGTTGTCTGTGAGTCAGGCCCAGCAATGTGAACATTGTTAAGTTATTCTTGATATGAGAGTATGCTCTGTTCAACAACTTGCTGTCATCTCACCAATCGTGGGAAGCATTTGGCTTGGGAAAGTCTGGAGTGCAGTCTAATTGAATCACATACAGTGTTTCAGAAACATTAATATATGTTGACCAGGAAGTATGGACCCCCAAGGATATGGTGAGCAGCCCAACATGTGAGTTTATTTTGCACTGGGAAGCATATGCTGTTGTGATGCCAAGACTTCCCGGGATTTCGCTATTTTTTGGTGTGTTTTGAAAGATATATACTTCTGGGACATTTACTTTGGGCCTGTATTGTAGTGCTCGCCCTGTTGAATAAACACTGTTACACGTCTGCTGTTAAACTGCAAGGATGATTTAAAGTTATACTGTACACAAGCTCACCAAGATTCATTGTTTATTATTGACCGCGGGATGTTCCTGAATGCTAAGGTGAGCCAAAACATGTCTTGATTCAGTATAATCTCTGCGTTCACTATCTAGCCAACTTGAATTGTCCTGAGCTACCTCTTACTCTTCCTCCTTGGTGTAGCAGGGTCTGGATTAATGTGAATTCTCAGGGTGCAGTAAATTGCATCCCTTGGCTCCCGCTAGCCATCAGACTTACTTAAGCTTTTGTACCTGCAGACTGTTTTGACGGCACCTGTTTTCCCCTAAGCCTTATTGACAGTAATCTGAAAAAGTCTTGCCTGCAGCTGTGCGCTGCTGATGCTTCACCCGAAATAAGTGGTCTAGTAATACAGAGCGTCACGATTATAAAGCAATCAGCATGTGTTGGTGAAGAAAACAGATGTAGAATTTATCTAGGGCAGATTAATCCTGCCCTACCTTGTACGTTTAAGAGCAGGCCTGCTTTGATTCATGTTAGCAGGTTAAGTACGTACTTGAACTGGATCGAGTACTCTCAACGTACAGTGTGCGCATGGTGTAGCTGTGTTCATTATGATCATTTAACACTTATATACAGAAAGGCAAAAAGTGGAACAAATAGGTATGACTTGGGGAAAAACAAGATTTCTAATGCTTTCTACTGCTGATTTCAGCCCTTGCTCAATGAACCTCTGGGAACCCTGTCTGTAGGACTGGACACTTGACAGTATTGCTTATCCTAAGCAATGTCTACAGGGCTGTTTTTGTGGGACGGTATTGTTGCTCTTAGCCTGTGGTTCACGGGGGGGGGGGGGGGGGGGGGGGCAGGAAGGTGTCAGTGACGTGGCCTCTTCTGTTCTTAAAACGAGACAGGAAGGACATACCTCAGCTTCCTGTTTTTAGGGATCGATTCTTCATTTCAGACCCTCGCCGGTTCCTCTTCTCTCCGCAGCGCCGACATGCCGAACTGGGGAGGTGGCAACAAGTGCGGGGCGTGCCAGGGGACGGTGTACCATGCCGAGGAGGTCCAGTGTGATGGGAAGAGCTTCCACAAGTGCTGCTTTCTCTGCAGTGAGTGTGACAGTTTTCTCCTCTTTGAGGGATGCCATGTGTCAGGGGCTATGCTGCTCTGCAAGGCTGAAGGCCTGCCAGCTGTGAGCTCTATCTAATCACATTAAGTTATTAAATTAATGTTTCAGTTTTCAGTTCCTTTTAATAAAACCAAGGAGTTTTTAACCTTTATGTGAGCCTGTACTCCTACATGGAAATAAAGCAGAGAGGAAAGTCTGCAGGTTGAGTTTTTAAATAAAACAACGAGTCTGCTATAACGTGCACTTGGTTTCATTTCCTGCCAGTATGGACTTTATTGGCAATTCGGCTATGTTACAATATTTCATTTTATTCATGACAAATTGATTTTGACTTTTTTTTATCATTCTAAGGAGGTCATTTCAGGACCCTGGTTCAATACCCATACATTTGTTTAATTTACAGAGGGAGCAAAAGAAACCTCAGAGACTTAAGAGCTGTGTATCTTTGTCCTTTATGGAAATATTCCACCTCATTAGTTAATTAAGGACAGGAGGAGGGTGCTGTCAAAATTGAGGGCACATTTTTAAACGCATTGTTCAAAAGTGAAGATTTTGGTTAGGTCTGGTATTGTCTTTAAGAAAAGCAACCAGGTGTGCTTCACCGAGTTGCACAGAATTTCAGCAATTTCTGCATCCTCATATTTCCTCCTTTGGCCCTGATGAAGTGTCAGCAAAGGCGTTTCGGGCAGAACCGGACGTGATCACGCCGCAGCCCTCTGAGACTGCAGGCGCATGCTTTGGATTAATGCCTAGCTGCTGAAACGTCAAGGCAATCTGGCCCTCATGAAGTGTTTATTTTCGAAGTGCTGTCTGTTTCAATAGCTGCTTTGTTCACTCTGAGCCAAGATAAGTAAATAACAGGAATGAGCTTGTTTCTGTCCCCTGCCATTTTGGTTTTTTTTTTTACATGAATGTTACATGCATTTTGAGGAACGTTGTTCTGTTTTTCTCATTAATAATCCTTTCATTCATTTATGCTTTGGATTGCCTTGTCTGTGCGCTGTTGACATTATGTAGTTTTTGTCATATGATCTCATCATAGTTTTTAGCAGAGGAAGAACTGATGGTGTAGGTTACTTGTTTTGACATGCAAAATGAGATGTGTAATTTGTATTTTAAGCGTACCTGGCAAACAGTCATGAACACATTTTGAGATGTTCTTTCATTGTTGAAAATGCTCTCTTATTTAACAGCAGAGCAGAAACTGTTTACAAGATCGCTGTGGAAAATTTTTATGCTGAAATGTTTATTGTTGTTTTGGAAAGCTTCTATTACTTAATCGAGTTTTGGAATGTGTCTTGCTTATGAGCTGCTCTGAGTCATTCAGGATATGTTTGATGCATCACATAATGTTCTGATAAAGTCCACTTGAGTCTGTTCATCTGATAATGTTATGATTGACCCATTGGAATTGGGTAGCTGGAATTCAACACGCTGTGCTCCGTGCCTGTCCCTGCCTATAGCTCATCTGTGCTCTTTGTGGAATGTGGACAAAAGGTGTAAAAATAAATTGCAACGTAGGCTTGCGTCTGCAAGTTGTGCATTAGTAGACCTTTTGGTGACTTTTGTGCTGTAGAGTACATGGAGTACCATGCAGTAATGTTCTTCAGCGGGAGAACAAAATGATTCTTTATGAAGCGTGTGTCTGTGCCAGTGCTGTCATGTGTCTATGCCAAATGCTTGCTGCCAGATTGTAGTGGTCTTGACTGTGCTGTTTTCGGCTGCAGTGGTCTGTAGGAAGGGACTGGACAGCACCACTTTGGCCATCCATGACAAAGAGATCTACTGCAAGTCCTGCTACGGGAAGAAGTACGGTCCCAAGGGCTACGGTTACGGTCAGGGCGCAGGGACCTTGAACATGGACCGGGGAGAGAGGCTTGGGATCAAACCGGAAGAGTAAGTGTTTTCCATGGAAACCATCCCAAGAACTGACTGCGTGCGACGGGTTCATTTAGATTTAAGGGTTAGGTCACACTAATATCATCTGAAAACGGCTTGTAAAGGGTTTATGCAATCTGACTTTAGTTATTGAACACCCCGTTCCACAATTCCCACATTCAGCAGACATCGCTGGAGTTTACTTTTTGTCCTTTTAGGTATTGCATTTACCAAAAAACAAATCGCATGGTTCAAGTCAGTGCACCAGCTACTTGCTATTGAAAGGAACTGGCGTCCGTAACACCTGCAGGAACCCATTTGTCAGAGGGTGTTTTCCAAAGTATTCCTTAGGTCCCCACTGATCTCTGATCAGCTAGGGATGGAAGGGAAGGGCTGGAATGCCTGTGGAAGGGTCTGGCTCTGATAAACCCTAGAAAGGGTGAGAAAGGAGACGGGTTTGCTTCATTAAGACACAGCAACCTCTCCTCTTAGCATTCCCCAGGTTTTGACCTCTGCATTGCCGAGGTGTAGAGGGGTCAGGGCGCAGGTCTGGACACGTCTCAGTGCTGGCCACAATGGGCCGTGCTCGGCCTGCAGCCGTCTGGACGCAGGCGGGAGCCTCACCCAGGGGCTGTTTACTGGAAGCAGGGGCCAGGAGTCAGATGATTGTAGTTATGAAAGACTCCATTATGTAACATCAGCTCCTGCTCTGCACTGCTGACCCTGATCTCCATGGCACTCCGCACAATGCAGCCCATTCAGTCCCGGGAAGCTTTCCCATCCTCAGGTTCGGCTGCTCCAGGCTCCGGGGGCCACCCGGGGTTGGGGGTGCGGGCCCCTGGGAGAGGTTTTTTCGGGGTCCTGATCTGCCTCCGTACCTTTTCTTCACCCCTCCAGGACTCAGGGCCATCGGCCCACCACCAACCCCAACCCTTCCAGGTTCGCCCAGAAGTTCGGCGGGTCGGAGAAGTGCGCTCGCTGCGGGGAGTCGGTGTATGCTGCTGAGAAGGTCATGGGGGCGGGCAAGGTGAGGAGGGATGTGGGGGGGGTGGAGGGAGGTGGGAACTGCATCAGCCTAGCTCTAATGTGAGCCACCTGGAGTCTCCATTATTGATACAATACAGGGTTATTGTAGTTGGAGTTGCTTGGCCTTGTTCCTTCCATGTTATTAATAAGACAGAAAGAAAGACCTTTTTTTTTCCCTAAGGTTCAGCTTTTCATAAACTTTGGCCTTAGGCGCCAGCCTCTGAGCAGATGGTGTGGAATGCTAGTGCAGGAGAGTCAGGTCAGACATACGCAGTGTCCTCACGGATTCGTACAGATTTTCAACTTATCCGCCAAGTGACATGTTTGAAGCTTGTTTGGAAGGTTGCCCTTTGCAGACCATGAAGGATTTAAATATTTAATGTTGTGCTGTCCGGGAAGTGCGTACACTAGTGTGCATGATTGATAACACATGGTGCTTTGGGAAGGCCACAAAGATCCCCTGCACCTGGATATTTAATGTGAGAGATGGGTTGTGTTGTCATGGGACCTTGATCTTAAAAGCCAAAACTGTCGATGAACAAAGAGCTTTAAACTGATTTAATTAGCTTGATAAGCTGATATAATGCGGCTGTTGCATTATATTATATCATTTTGTCTTGGATGAGCAATCATTCAACTCTTTTCGGACAGGTTCAGAAAGTTTTATAACATGATAATGTGACTCCTTGGCTTTATTCTATTTTTGCAGTGTTTTATACTTTGGTCTTCTTTTACTTCTACTCTGGAAAGCAAAGCAGTCATTTGTCACTGTTGTATCCACACCTGTCCGTGTAAGGCTTTTGATTTCTTTGGTGTGACCTCAAACATCCTCCATCTCTTTGTGCATGTAGCCCTGGCATAAGAACTGCTTCCGGTGCGCCAAGTGTGGGAAGAGTTTGGAGTCCACCACCCAGACAGAGAAGGACGGAGAGATCTACTGTAAAGGTGAGCTTCCCAAACATTACCGAGACAGAAACACGAGGGACAGAGGCACACGCCACGATAAATCTGTGTCTGAGGAGCTGGATCAGAACCGACAAACAAAAGAGCAAAAAATCAGGGACTTCAATCAAATGTTACATTACATTACTGATATTTATCAGACACTCTTATCCAGAGCAACTTAGATAGGTTACAATTTTTTACATGTTACCCATTCCTACAGCTGGATATTTACTGAGGCAATTAAGTAAGTAAAGTACCTTGCCCAAGGGTACAGTAGCAGTACCCCAGCAGGGGGAATCGAACCGGCAACCAGTCAGGCTGCTTAACCACTATGCTACACTGCCGCCCCCGTGATGCATATTAACAGCACGCACATTTCTTCAGTTGCATTGTAAGCGCCCGGGATGTGAGCCCAATCATATTTTTTTCCTGTCCTAGTTATGAGAGATTGACAGCTATGTAGCAACATGTCAAAGGCAATTCTGTTTGAGGTCTTGTGTTTCAAAAAGGCCTCTGCCCCAACACATCCTCACAGAAGTTTTTTTTGCTTGTGTGATGCTGTTAGCGCATGTTAAAGCGCGGGGAGAATCCCCTCGGGGAGCCATCGGGAGGGTTGGCTGACACAAAACCTGGCGCGGACAAGGAGGAATGCTGCATCTCAATTTTCTCAGCTGGATCTAAACGCACACAAACGGTTACACGTGTCCCTCTTGCAGCAGTGCGGTCAAATACATACAGATTCAATTTAACGCCTTTTACTGCAGTTTGGAGGACCCAGCATCTGTGCCAGCTTGTCTAAGCCCTTTGTCTGATTTGGTGTGCTTCTGTTTGCCATCTGTGGCACAGTGATTACTGTAATAGATTCACAGCCTCTTAGGAAGGACAAGTGTAATGCTTTGGAGCAGAAGAAATATCTGGGGAGAGGGAGTAATTTAAGCACTGGTAAATAATAACATCTGCCCAGCAGACATATCGAGGGCCACATTTAAAGCTTAGCATTGCACGTTGATAAACAGTTTTCCTGTTTATCCAGCTACATTTTTAGTGGAGTCTCTGAGGGAAAACACATTTCATGAATGTAGTGCTCTGAATACCCAGGCAAACCCAAGATTCCCAAAGACCCGACAGTTAAATTATTTTCCAGTACTTAATACACTGCTAACTTTAAGACTGCTAACGCTAACTAGACTTGGACCCTTAGCTCGAATGTGAATGCGTGTCTCAGGCTATACCTCTGACTAAATGAAATGCGTGTTTTACTTTTGTTTGCCTTTCCAGCTTGTTATGCTAAGAACTTTGGCCCCAAAGGATTTGGCTACGGTCAAGGGGCGGGTGCCCTCGTCCACGCACAGTGATGAATCATATCTCCAACGCCCATCAGGAACATTGTCGCTTTGTAAATTTCTTTCAGACTGTAGACACCAGTTTTTCTTAACCTAACAGACTTGCTTTATTCCACTAGAATTGGATGGGATGGGATTTACTGTACAAAAATTAGGTTGGCCTTTTGTCTTTTTGTTGTGCAATTAATAAAGATTTTCCAGAACACAGGACTGTGTCAATACTGTTTGTGCTGGGAAAATTACAAGTATGACTCTAGCACCACAGACATCTAAAGTAATGTGTTAGTTTGCCAGTTTTAGTCAGTCCAGTTACGCTTAACAAGTAATTGTGTTGAATTGTGTTGATTGCTTTTCCCTTCTCACACTCCTCTCATTGGTCGAAACACCCTGAATGACACATTTAGACCAATCAGATAAGTATGCGTTGTATGCGATGAGAAAAACAATGGCCACGCCCGGAACACAAGGCTACCAGCCCATCTGTTACATAATAGGCCATGTTTATTTCATTAGTAGTGTACAAAATCCCACAGAATAGATGGAGAATGGAGAGCCATCTTCTCAAAGTAACATTGGTGGGGTTAGTCTGATGTCCATATATATTGTTCAACAAAGGTCCTGGAAGCAAAGGATATGCAAGTACTTGGCACAGGTGGAGACGTGGAGAGGTTTGCACACAGTGAAGCACTGTGACTGGTGTTAACTTTTATTAAAATAAAATAAAAAAAAAAAAACATACACAGACAATAAACAGAGGGGGAATACGGACTAAGTTTAGCAATAATCTTGAGGAAAAACATCTCGGGTTACACGGACCAAGAACGACTTTTTGTTTGCAAAACTTGCATCGTATATATTTCTTTTTAAACATGAGCTATTTTAATGGTTAGCCTTGAATATTTTACATCTTATAAGCAAGATTCTGTTTTGGACACAAAAGGCTTCAACTGCTTCAACCTCACCTAACTCACAAAAGAGGAACGTCCCTCAAGCCACTTCTCTGATTAAATCTCATTTTTAAAAAAGCACAAGGATATTTTCATATTTATACATTTCGTATTGTTGCAGCTTTTATAATTCCATGCCCGGTATGTTTGCATCTGAAGCGGATGTATGTTGCTGATATACGGCAGGAAGAGAGGCACTGTAAAAAAAAAAAAACATGAAACATTTTATATTTTTCCTGTGCTTTTCACACGGGGGCACACTGGGAGGGGAGGGGGTTTACTTTGGAAGAACGATTAAATGTTCTTATTAATCACGTTTCCTGAAAGCACGTCCAAACTGGCACATCTCTGGGATGTGCATTATCATGAATACCTCAACCCAGGGTCTGAAGGACAGGCTGGCACTGTAATACATCACCTCTATGCCTGATGCAGTCTTATTCCACCAGTGCATCACAAAGGCCTGCTCCTTCTCAGGTATTGGATTACAGCATAAAACCAGGTAAGGACAGCAAAAAACATAATTCTTATTTTTGTGTAAATGTCTCTTGCAGCTTGCTTTACAGTTTGTACATCCAGTGGTATCACAAACCCTGAAATTATGACAATAACATAGAAAAAGGAAGGTAAAAAAAAAACACCTTTGTTGAATTTACATTCCCCACCCCACCCCCAAATATGGAACATTCAAATATATTACACCTCTGCAAGCAGCTGATTGATTATTGGCCACTTGCAGACCATGGACAACTTGCACTACCAAAGATACCTACACGATGTGGGGTATAAAAAAGCATGAAAGTGACTTGCAAATACTAAACATTCACAATTTACAGATGCATGGCCCCCCCATCTGCTAAGACAAAGGGTCTGGGCTGCACGGCTGACGGTGAAGTATGACCTAGAACATGGAGACAGCCCGATTTCCAAGCATCACTCATGCAGAGTACTTGCAGGTATATATATGCCTATAGACAGCAGTATCGGACATCACTAAAAGCTACAGTCACACAGTTTTTTTTTTTCTTCTTTTTGGTTGAATGAAATTAAAATGAGCAGCTTTCAACTAGCACTGACAAAAACCACTGACAGAAAAAAGGGGGGCACACTACATAATTTATGTACAGACGCACATTCTTTACACTTGTGTTAATCCTGTCGCTGGTTCTTAAAGAGTCCGCTCGCCTGAAAACTGAAGAAGGAAAAATAAAAAGAGGAAAAGGGGTTGGCGGCGACCACAATTTTTCACATTTCCATGACATGGAGCCTGGGGCCTCTTTCTCTCACTGTAAACATGGAAGTATTCCTCGAAAATCAGCCCCTTCCTTCGGTGACAACGAGACAAAAACCAACATCATCAGTGCAACGTCGTATGAAAAACATGCAAACAAAAAAACAGACAAAAAAAAATAATAAAACAGTCGCATGGAATGAACCATTCTTGTAAACGATCATATTTAACCATTCCATAAATTTCCCCCATTCGTGATGGCTTTTGCTGTTGTAAGACACACATGTAGTCATGGCTACTTTCTAAAATATATATTAAGTTATACACATGTACATACATATGCACGTTTTGTTATCCATTACAGCTCTGTATGCACCCTGTCAAGTTAGTTTAGGAGGGACATAGCTAAAGGCTCTGACAATAAAACTTACATTTCTTTAAACCTAAACAGCTGATGGTACCTAATTTTTATCTACAAATATCTTTAAAAATAAATATACAGACATGATTTTTTCATTGTATACGATATGATTAGAACACATTTCAAACCCCCACTTTCATAAATGAGCTCTACAATCCTCCATCTCTACACTTTTTCATAAATAACCTATTTGTATTTTGTCACATTATCAATATACCAAGGTAATGGTAACATTTTTCAGCACAGACATTTCAGTACAATCCCTCCGGGTCACACTCTGGTGACCTGCACTAAATCTGAATTCCAAAACGGTAAAAAGCGACCTCTGCCAACCACAGAAGGAGCACCTTCCAAATCTCCTGATCCTGGACAGGGGGTCTCTCTTTACAATACTGACACCCCCTTAATATCAATCCTTGAGGGGGACCAGGGACTTTATGGAACAGTTAAGTTTCAAGCTCATATATGAAAACCCAGAAAACATTGAAAAAGCTTAATAAATGGAGAACAAAATTAAACGAAACGATCAATAAAAAACAAAAGCAAAAAGGAAAAAAAACCGAAGAGATGGAAATTTCACATATTGTGATGTGTAACTCCCATTTAGAGAATGAATAAATCCCTTTTTAGAGCCCTCCTCGTCTGTCTCCTTCCCCTCACAGCTGGCAGCTGCACACTGTCCACGCGAGACGGAAACGGGGGGAGGAGTCACGGTGGGTGGGGGGGGGGGGGGGGCTCCAGTGTTCCGGTGATGCTTATTGGTTGGTTGGTTTCGTCGTCGTGTCCTGTTACCGCATGCTCGTCCCAGCTGACTTCAGTCCCAGTGAAGGAGGTAAGTAATCCAGGCAGGCGCTTCCGAGAACGGCCTCATTCCGATGGGATTCCGGAACCCTGGGGCGGCTTGCTACACCAGCTGGTAGCCCGACCCGGACGTCTGGTCGTACTCTATTGTGTACTGAGTGGTCCAGTCTACGATCACCGGCCGGAACAGGCCGCAGCAGCGGTACTCAAAGAAGTCTATGAGGTTTCGTATGCACCCATGGCTGGAGAGAAGGAGGGAGAGAGAAAGAAACGGGATCTTAGAAACCACCAGTGAAATCCCCATGCCTTGTTGAATTCACTTTACTGAATTTCCCCTCTTCTGGTTTGGTGAGTTTGTTTCTAGCCCTGTCAGAGGATTCTAGGGCTGGGTTTTTCAGCCCATGTTGCGAATGGCTATGTTGCCTGCAGGCTATGTTCCAAACCCCACTCTCCACCACCAGGGTCAACCAACCACTGTCTTCACATTCCCAGCAATGAGTGCTGATGGTTTAGGAGGTGAGAAACCCATACTCCAGCAGGGCCACACAAGCAGCTGCTTGGATGGCAACACAGTCAGCATCCAGTCTACACTGGAACCAGTAGGTGGGTTGGCTCACTGTTTTAAATCTTGGTTTAAATCTTGTGTTGAGGTACCACGAAAACCGGCATACCCCAGAGCCCTCTAGGAACATGGGCTCCCTACCCCTGTTATTAAAGAGAGCAGGACATAGCCAGCATGTCAGACACCGGTATCCCACAATCCCCATCACGGTTTCAGGAGAAACCTGAAAGACCGCACCCCTGACACACCACAGTCACATCTCAGGAAAATGCGGGTGCATACTCACTTGAAGGGGCTCTCGATGGACGTGGTTGTGACTTTAAAGTGCTTGTATCTCCTGGCGTTCATCCTCTCGTTGGTGGTAATGCCCAGGCAGGCGATCTGAGTGTGATAAGAGATGAAACAAAGGGAGATCGTCAGTTGGGGAGCCTCAGAAAAGATGTTAAATAGATGCCTGCGTGTTCGCATGTTCCGCCTGCAGTCTTAAAATACCTTAACACAGCTTGTTAACCACGGGCTGCTGCCAGCCGCAATGCAAAGGAAATCTAGTAAATAGTTCTGATGCCTTTCTAGGGTACTGCAAACAAGCATTCAAATGGGCAATTCAGTCTCAGTCAATAGGAATTAAAAGTACAGATGAATTCAATGGGTAAAGCACACAAGTCACAAATTTACAAAGTATTTTGACCTGACAAAACAGCTTTAAACTGGCTTCGAAAGGGGAAGTGATATCAAACTGAGCGATATCAAAACGGTGCCTTGTGTCATGTTTTTTCCTCTCTTACACTGTGGAGAAGTGACCTGTGGACATATGATCTATGGAGGCTCTACCAACTACAGCAGTTCATACTGTATATTAGCTGCTGCTTTTGTGAGATAGTAGAATAAGGAAGAGGTGCTGGAGAAACACTAAGGTACATCATCCACTTCTCTTATTCACTTCCCCTCTGAGGATCACCGGAGAACTGACCGCTACGCATACACGAGTCTGTCACTCATCTCTGTGACAATGCAGGAGCGCAAGCGGGGACGGCCGGTTGGCGCGGACGCTCGGCCGCACCTGGCGACGGGAGCTCACCTGGTACATCTGGCACATGATGAGCACGGCCACCCACATGAAGTGGAAGACGCTGTTGAGGAGCATCCAGAACACCCAGGGCGAGCAGGTGGCGATCTGCGTCACGTAGGTCCAGAAGCCGTCCTTGGAGTAGGTGGTGGCGCAGTGGACCCTCCAGTCTGCGAGGTGGGGAGTGGGAGATGGGGTGGGGGTGGGGGGGTCCAGACAAAGGGACACTTATCAGAGACTGATCTTCAGGCAGTCTTCAGGTAATTTTAAAGCCTGGCCTGATACTATGGGGGGCGACAGTGGCTCAGGAGATAGAGAAGTCGACTGGGGATTGGAAGGTCCCTGGTTCGAATCTGGCTCATCCTGGCAGAGTGTCGAAGTGTCCTTGAGCAAGACACTGAACCCTCAACAGCTCCCAGTGGCCAGTTGGTAAGCCTGTATAGCAGCCTCTGCCACTGGTAGGTAGATGTGAGGCATATAACTGTAAAGTGCTTTGAGTACTCAAATGAGTAGAAAAGCGCTATATAAATGCAGTCCATTTACCATTTACTATCACGCACAGTAATGTACTAGCCTCCCTAATGGCTGAAAATAAAGCCAGAGATTTTTTTTCTCTCAGATAAATGCCTCCAGTTAGGAACAATAAGAGTATTTTACTTTGCATTCTCTACTCAAGATTCTAAAACTGGAGCTGAACATTGATCCTCCACCCGCCACCCAAGTTAAAAAATGTTGACCTAGACCTGCTTTTTATAAGGCTGCTGGTTCCGCGCTGAGACAGGATAAATCTAATTTAAATAAAACCCAATTTAAAAAATCCATACTCAATTATGTGATTACATTGTGGCCCCAAACAACCTTAAAAACAGCTGACAGTAAACCTGCTGAACTATAGAGGGAGTACAATGTGACTGTGATAAGTCACTGCAACAAACTCACAACAAACACTCAAGCGGTAAAAATTTATCCGAAAATATACTGAGGCAGCAGGAGAATGAATGCCTGGCAGTAGCCTTGCCTTAAGCAGTTTGATACTGCTAGGAAGGCACCGCATGCTGGAGAACGTGGGCACAGTAACACGACACGTCAGCACAGTAACACAACCTATCAGCTCTTAAACACGCCACATCAGCATCAGTAACAAACTTCAGCATCAGTAACGCAACTCATCAACACATCAGCTCAGTACCACACCGCACCGGGGCTGACTGTGTGACTCCCACTTACAGCAGATGCAGCCGTAGATCATCCAGCAGATCATGCAGAGCAGGAAGAAGAGATATCCCATGAAGTAGCGGTGATTCCCACTTCCTGAATGCAGGTACACAAAGGGGGGGAGAAAAAGGATTAGTCACATCTCCTTATCTGACCCTCTCCACCCCCTCCCTGGTTCCTTGGGCCTGGCTCCCCTCCAAGCAAGCACGGAGTGGGGACAGATGGAGGGTTTGATCAGAGCAGAGCAGCTGCCAGGCTCCTTGTAGTGAAGGGCGAGAGCAGTCACCCCACCCGGCCTCGAACCCGGGTCTACGGGGTACCAAACATGAGCCAGGCTCGTTGGTATGGCAGTCAGAGCGCATACTCAACCGTAGTGACGGCACTCCGTCACACTCCTCCACACTCCGCTTCAGTCCTGCATGGCCTGCTTCTGTGAGCAGGTGTGGTGCTGCCATCGGCTGTCGAGTCGTCATTGACTGATACAGCGAAACAACCTCGGGCAACATGTTTACAAGCTGTGAGGAAGAAGGGTTAAACCTTTACAATACTTGGCTGAATTTTAGTGTACACTTGCAGTATGCAAAATGCAATTTTTACTGACTTTGAGGGGAATATGCAGAGAATGCCAGGGTGTGGTCTCCTCAATTGTTGTTGATGTTACCTGTGCATTCAGGTAAAGTAAAAGAATAGATTTGGGTTTCTAGCTGGAATCACATGGTATGAATAATTTCTGTGACTAGCAGATACACATTACATTACTAAAATAACAGCTGGTCTTTCAGGGGTTTGTTTGAGGTCTTGTGTCAGTGAACATTTATCTATGACCTGAACTCAAGTACTCTGCAGTAGCAGGGAAGTATTTTCATTCAACATCATAAAATGACACGACAAAGCCTTCAAACTGGACTGTGAAATGCAGACCTCCCATCCCTTGTCTTTTGTCTCTACAGCTGATTAGAACTGGCTGGAAACTTCCCTGTGCCACATGGACCCCTGCCCAAAGAAGGCGGACGAGCCCAGAGCAAAACCCTGAGGCTCTGTCGCGGCTGTCCCCAACAAAACAAATGGACTCTTCAGGGCCCATTTAATTTCTCAAGGCTAAAATGACCCCAGAGCACATTAAGTCAATACCTCCTATACCCTCAGTGAAGCCTTCAGTGTGGGACGGAAGGCACTTCACAGGGGGTCGAAAGGCACCTGCTCATTACCTGCACGCCGTTACGACATACCCAAAACGAGCAGCCCCCCCCCCAAGTTTTGCAGATGCCAAATGAGGCTATAAAGATTCCCTCCTTTCCTTTCAATCTCCTGCCAATGCGCTAATGAATGTGGGAGCGGGCTGATATTAAACAGAGCCATGCGCTTCTTCTCAGACTGACAGTCAAAACTAATGAAGCCCATAATTCAAACGGGGGGAAAATATCGTGCAGCTGAGGTGTCGAGCTGTGATGGAACCCGGGGAAACAGCGCTGTTGGACGAGCTTGTTACATACCCACACAGTTGCCCACCCAGGGGCAGTGGTGGTCGAACTTGGCGATGCAGCGGTTGCACACGGCGCAGTGTTTGGACCTCACAGGCTTCCGTATCTGCGGGACAAAATTTCAGAACACAGCCGTTTTAAACTTCCTTCCCATTCCTAGCAATATGCACTCAGTTATGAAGCGGTGGGAGCAACATACTTGAAAAGTGAGAGCAAGGAAATGAGGTTACCTGAAATTAGGTTATTCTGAGCACTTTTAGTTTATTTAAAGAGGGAGGTATTACCGTTATCAACTGTTGCTCTAACTAAATTTAGGTACACACTGGGAGGGAATAACTATACCCGATGCTTTCCCTAGACTAGATCAAAGAGTAACAAATAAAACTATTTATAAAAACAGGGCATTTACCAAGCAGGTACTGCAGAATATACTGAGATCCAAGCTTCCCGTCTCCGCCAGCTCTACGATGGTCTGGAAATAGAAAGGGAAACAGCAGCTGTGAGGTAGATCTCTGCACCACAAATAGCCAGATCCTCTCACAGCAGCAACACTGCATGTCCCCGGGGCTCTGCGTGGGTGCATTTTTTCCTGCGCATTTCCACACGTAGCTGTAGAACAGTACCTGAGTATTTACAGCCATTCAACCTGCCAAGTCAAGTAACCAATAAAAGCGCTAAACTCTATAATTAAAATGATTGGAACAAACGGTAATTAGAATGCCTTGTTTTATGATCTTTTTACTTCTTGGTTGTTTTTTTTTTAGGGGGGGGGGGGGGGGGGATGGGGGGCGCTGCGTGAAGGTGGTCCGTTTTGAATTCCTCGATCTTGGCATCACGGCACGTTTTCACTGAGGTGGGATATCTGTGCGTTCCATCTCCTCAGCATTGCCACGGCGGCCGTCGTGCCGGCAGGGGCAAGCAGGCAAGGGCAGATCTGATGGAGTCTGGGTACTGAAGGGAGCTCTGAGCAGGCAAGGGATGAGGGCAGAGGGTTTCTGCACTGATAGCATTTTGGAGCACAGCGATGCACAGAGAGGTCTATCGGCTGTAAAGACTGCTGACCACATCACGGTTCAGTGTCTAACACTCATTAATGTGAACGACAGGGGAGCTGGTCACTGGAACCAGACGCCCGTTCCGCTCGCTCAGTACGCAGTAATGAGGGATTTTGGACCGTTGGATGTTCAGCATTTCTGGCCTTAGGCCAAAGGCCCTGTGCTGATCAGAGAGAGCCGTGGTGGTCAAGGCCCAAAGATCAGATGGGACAGAACAAAGAGCAGACATGGTTCACAGCACAAAGGGCTCCCAGAGCTCTCAGAAAAATTAAATAATAAAAAAAATCATTTCCCCCTACAATTATCATGGGTATCTAACTGGAGCTTGAAATTAATTTTATGTTTCCGAGAAGCAATTATTAAGTAAATTAATTATTGGAAACTGGTGAACCCCAGAGAGATTGTTTAGTGTGATTTATAAATGTTGGGTGCATCCAACCAAACACTTTCCCTGGGTTTTACTCTCTCATTGAAAAGCTAACAGGTGACCTCCAATGCAGGTAATAACCTTTTTCTTCTGCTCCTCTGAGGCCTTGATGATCCCGGGGTCAGACTTCCAGGACTTGCCGAAGTTGTAGAAGAGCGCCATGCTGTTGATTAGGAAGGGGATGTGGATGGATACAAAGGAGAGATGTGAGGGGAGTTAAGGAGTATGCTGCTCTGAGGAACGACAAATACCCCCCCCTCACTCCGAATACCCCTGGGGAAGACCTGCCACACACAACTAACATCAGAAGCGTAATTTGTGCACACACATGCCCATTATTCCTGGGGTCTCTGAAAACCGAGTCTGATTTTAACACGACCAACACGCACTTGTTAAAAAGGCAGAGCAGTGAGCATTTCAGACACCCCTACACCTGTGAGGGTGTCATACAGAGGCAGCAATGAGCAGTCAGTGATGACCACAGACCGCTGAGAATGTGTGTAATGCGACTAAAATGGTTCTGCTTGAAGGAACGATAAACAGCGTTAAATCTCAGTAAGTGGGAGAAGGGTCCAAGCTGACAGCCCTAATGCTTCTCACTGCGTCACTCCCCTCTTTGGCTTTAGATACTGCTGAAGCAGGCAATTCTGTCCCTGAAAGATGACATCAACACCGGGAGGATGGGCCCCAGCTGTGAGAGTGCTGGCCGACCACGTGTGCCCCCTATAACACCCCCTCCCCATCCCGACATTGCAACACCCCGCCACTCAACCCCACAGGTCAGACAGTTCAGCTGCTGCTGGCCCGCTGTAGTGTGACCTCACCGCTCCGACAGACACCCCTCGCCCACTCCGGCTTGTGCCAAAACCCGTCCTAGGCCCAGAGGATGACATCATATACACTCAGACTCCTTAGAGCCCCTGCCACAGACTGCAAGCTTTTACCAGCAACACCGCTGTGCCACAATAAGCAATTAACACATTATCACCAGAAAAGAGCCTGCCAAATAGATGCTAGTTATTAGCCGCCTGAGCAGACCACAGTTAAACGGTACCAAGGAGACATCCCTGCAACACAACGAGATGAGAGGCACATTTACTTGAAACTAACGCTAAGAACAGACGCTAAAAACCCCAGCCCCAGAAGGACAGTCTCATTCGCGGTAATTACCAGTTGTTTAAAAAAAAAACCTAAGCGGGAAACAAGGCCTTAGAGATCCACTACAAAGAGAGGGAAGACAGGAACTGTCTCTGCGTTCATGAGAAAAACACCCACCCGTCTGGATGGATAAAGCACTGCACTGCACTAAACCACTCATTATGAAGCTCTGACACTGTACAGTGTATAGGAGGAAATATATAGGGAGTTAAAATATGCTGATAAGATTATGGGATTCTGACACTGAGATGGAAATTCCTCAATTACTACCCTGACTAATGAGTCACTCCTTAGTGACCACATGGCAGTCAGATTGACCGACCCTTTTATACCGGCGTCAGGGAAAACCATTTGAAATAGGATGTTTACTTAAGGCCATGAAACACTTGATCCACCTTTCAGAATGACTTACAGCAGTGCGGTCAGTCGGCAGGCCGACTGAATAACCTTACATAAACCAGGAGCTCTGCTTAATGCTGCATTTTGAAAACCCGCGTGAACTTCTGAACTGTGGGCCAGTGATGCTATTTATTGTTCGGTTGCAGTATCTATCAGATTTGCTTCTCCAGCTGTGGAGCCAGGGAAAGAGCCTTTATGGTCACCAATTGGGGTTGCGAGGGCATCAATCCCTGTGACAATCACTGTGCTTTTCTGGGGCAACCCCCTCCCCCACCATCTTAACGGTAGCGCTCCATATGCTGAAATCACCATGCAAACTAAATAAGCTGCAGTGTATTTGTTATAATACTGGTGATGTGTCCCAGGAGAGGCAGCAAGAGCGGCCCCATGAGAGCGTCAATTCATCTTCCATGTCGTTAAGCTGTGGCAAATTACAGGCGAAGGCACCCCCCCCCCCCTCCCCCATCTTCATTTACAACCCAAACAGAGGGTCACAAACAGGATTTATGGAGGCCTGTGATTTACGAGGACTGCGATGCCTCAAAGATGCAGTTGCATAGCAGGGCCTGGCCACAGATGCAATGCGACTGCACCCTAGGCAATCTGTTTTATGAGCAGATATTCGGCTCATGCGTTCCTGCCACCCCCTGTACTTCCTCTGTCTATTACACTGGTAACAGGAGATTCTGGTGCTGTCTGAGGTGACATCTATGGATCTATGTTCTGTTATAGACCACACCACTGTGAGAATATAAACAGCCAGTAATTCTGAGCATACAATAGTTTTCAACTTGAAGAATGCGGTGCAGATGATCTGGTCAATATATAAAAAAAAATCTGTGCCTGTACTGCTAACCTGACCTCCCAGCTCTGAACCTCCTCCAAGCTGGTGGCGCCTACCCCGCAGAAATCCGACTGCCCTCCTCCAAGCCACTAATGAGAAGGGCCCTTCAGCAAAGGAATGTCCCTTGTTTAGAAAACAAAGAACAAAGGAGAGACAAAAAAAAACCAGTGCTTCACACTCGAACAGAAAAAAATCCATTTGGCTGCTTCTTTTTTTTTTTTTTAATTCCTGCTCAAAGCAGGAATGATATTTTAAAATGTTTGCAGTGCTAATATTCCCTTGCTGTGGAACAGGACAGTAAAGCTCTGCAGAACGCTTTAGGTTCTCTCAGTAAGAGCTCTCTCGCTGTAGTGAACCGCCAATAACAATGGCTAACGCTGCAAAAGCTCTCTGCTCGAAACGAGCTTCACGAGGAAAGCTATTTCTTCCTCTGGCTCTTCACCAGGAAGCCACAGGAACGGGACTGTTGCTGCAGGAGAAGAAAGGAATGCCAGGTTCCACCCAACACAGTTTATCCGATTTCGGTCACTTGCTGACTGAGGAGAACCTATAATTGTAACAAGCCCCAGGGCGACATCAAAGCCTCGCCCACAGTTGACCCCCCAACCCCCATGCAGACACAAAACCCTGTCAGATACGGACTTCCTCTGAGGGGATATTCCTTCAGAGAGGATGTGAGTGAGGTTCACCGAGCAGCCCCTGGACTGTTGCAGCTGTCATGGAGCCATTATACTTTATCCAAGGAATGATGTCACAGGACGCTCTAGCTATTAGCGCAGAGCAATCCCGTCCAGAGCTGCTTTGGAGGGAGCTGAATTTTACCCAGAGGGGCAGAGATCCTCACCGACCCTGCTGAAAAAGCAGAGGGGAGTTTTGAGAAGCACGGAGGAAAAATTTTCACACGCGTGGTGACGGGGCGTTCAGGCTGCAGGCCATGAGGGAAAACCTGAAATACAGGTCCATATCCCTGGCTCTGCATACAAACAGAGGAGGATCCTCGGACCGAGAGGTGTGAGTTTCACCCCGGCTGTTTACAGCAGGTTTGCTGTGAGCTGTTACAGACCTGCGCTTCCCAGGAGACTGCGCACACCTGATACAGACCAGAAAGCTACCGTGTCTTTTGTGTACATTTTGAAAGAGCAATGGGCACAGCTGCAAATACAATAGTATTCATGCCTCACATGATCTTTACCGCCCCACCCCACAGCCCATTCTATAGATGCACCTCCTCAACTGATCTTTATCATCCCACCCAACTGATTGCTCTACAGACACACCCCCTTAACCAATCTTTACTGCCCCACCCCACAGCTCATTCTATAGGTGCACATCCTCACCTGATCTTTATTGTTACACCTCAGAGATAGCTAGAGATAAACCTCTCATGTCCCGTCAGAACATTCGTCCTTCCCTGCTGGCCTCCTTTCCCAAATGATCTCCCAAACTGGTACTTAAGCGCCCCCCTCACCCACCCAAAGTGCAGAATACTTCACCGTGCTCAGCGCACCAGAGTGCTCTTCCCCGAACAGGGTTGCATCACAGGCCGGTGATGCCGGAAAGCCATGGAACTGACATGAACCGACGTGGCAGCAGTTCAGGCGAATCACATCCTGCTATTAAACCTGCCCCTCCCGCCCACTGGCCCAAATCACCGAGGCAGTTAATTCCGACACCCAGCAAAGAAACTGCGTCCCCCTGGCAGGCATCAAAGGCCCCAGATGAAAAACACTGTTTCCTAATGGCAACAGAATTTTCCATTACTAAACGGGAAGGAACGGGGGGGGGGGGGGGGGGTGTGTTTGGGGGGTGCATCTTCGAGAAATGGCCCAGAGAAATACACTGGGTCGAAGGGATGGCACATCATCTCACTCCGAGCAGCTGTGCATCCTCAATACAGTGCTCAACCAATCTAAACACGCAGTCATTTATAACACTCGGAGGCGACATTTACATTCGGTCATCTGGCAGACGCTCCTATCCAGAGCGACTGGAGAGAATGAGGACAAAGTGCAATGAACGAGGCTGAATGATAGATGATGCGTACAGGACATCTGAACATATATCAGCCCCTTGTGCAGAGGCTGTCTCCACCCAGGCCCACAGTGATGCCACCACTTAGTGCCATCTGAGATGTCATTCATTGGTGCAAAAAAAAAAAACACAAAAAACTGCACTTCTCAACAGTTGAATTAAAAGCTCTTTTTTTCCCCCTGGTAATTCTCGGTCGAATTACTCCAGACCCATAAGACCTTTGTCTTGAACACCGGGACATGGGGCTACGCCAGTTTCTCCCACCTCTGCCACACACAGGAGGCCTGCTCCTGAAATGGACTCTGCTTCCTTTGTCACGCCCTGATTTGTTTAGATGCCGAATCTCCCGTGGGCCCTTCCTAAATACGGCCATGCCTTTGTGGAGATGCGGGGCAGTGATATTCGGCTGGTGGCTGGGAGGTGAAATCAGATCTCTGCTGCAAGGGCCACAGCCTCAGTGGGGTAAACACTTAGAATGGAAGACAGGCTTTTTTATTCCTCCATTAAAGCGTTTCTGGACTGGGGTACAGAGATATTCACAGACAGTAACGGACATAAATCATGACCTTATCATGACAAGCAAGAGATTCTGCTTTTTCCTCTTTCTTGGCAAAAAAAATCTTATAAAAATCTTATTGCTGTAACTAAACTGCACCTCAAGCACTCACCAACATCATTGACAGTGGTGTATCCTGACTTTTAAAGCAATGTGATAATTCAGCATGAAATCGAAGTGTTTTCTGAAAGGGAAAACAACACAGCATTTGCAATGTAGAGGGTGGTTTTATATGCACTGGAAGTGTTAGAAGGCCAGATATTAACAAACACCAGAACCCATAGTTTCTGGACTGTGTCACAGAGCACAGCACCACAGCCTTTAAACTGGAAGGGGGTAACTGCTCTTTGATTTTTGTGACTGCTGCACTGCATGCTGGGTAATGGGCGGAGAACAGATGGAGAAGGGAGAGCCCATCTGCCTGCTCTGTGGGCTCTGGGAATTCAGGAAGCAGGACTAGGGAGTGACCTGACTGCCATTTCCACAACCAATCACAGAGGGAATTCCTCCCCTTACACCTCTGCGAGCCTCTTCCCCCGATTCACTAAGGACTCTTACACAGTCTAAGCCTGGTTCCTGATAAGGAAAGTGCTGACCGCTTAACACACAGACAGACTGGCTTGCGCAATCTGTCACAATATCTGGGTCTCAACTTGTTTCCCCACTGATTCTCAACTAGCAAAACTGCCAGAACCCTTGATTATTTCAGAGGTATTATTTCAGGCTCTATTTCTGAGATGTTTATCAGAGAAAGATGTCCAAGCCAATCCAAAGGATATCGTTCCAGAACCAGAAGAACCAGGTGATGTACATCCAGAACTTGGTGGCCAGGTATATGCCCAGGGGCAGGGCACTATGCATGGAGTGGTCAAAGAAGGCCCTGGGGCAGAGGAGAGAGAGATATCAGCCATTATCACACAGAGGAGAGAAACACAAGCCATGTCCTCCCAGGAGAGGGAAACGAACTTGCTTATCTCTCCAGTCATCAAAGTATAAACTCTCAGCCATGAAAATTCAGTCTGTCCTCCAAGGCTTCTCCTCAGTACTTTTTCTGATAGGTACTGGCCTTTTCTGAGAAACCTAATTTCTCTACTACGTGTGTTGTTGCTGTGCCAAGGTAACATATTCTGCTAAACTTATTTCCCATTATAACCTGCTCTGTGCAGAGGAGCAAATAGCAGGGGGTGTTTGCGTTCGGGACGTACTTTGAGAGAAACTGCACTGTGACCCACACCACTGCATACAGCAGACCCTTGATCAGCCAGGAGTCGATATCCAGATCAGCGATGAAGCCCACCAGCCAGATAACCAGGAAAGGGGTGCCGAGCATCACCTTCTGCCGGAACTCCTGAGGTGCGATGGGAGAGAGAGGGGGGAGGGAGAGAGGGGCAGACAGTCATGACCAATCACTTATTCCAACCAACACTACAAACGGAAAAATATTCTCTCTCTCTCTCTCTCTCTCTCTCTATATAGATTTTATATCTATCCATATACGTGACATTACTATACAAACTTTAACATATACAGTGATAATCTTCCTGTGATGCTCAGCATATTTCAATATATTTCCATTCTTGTACAGCCCCATGTGCGATGTATAGAGTCTTTCACACTAAACTTTTCAAAGCTGATCTTGTGAAGACCAGCATGTGCTGCAATGCTTGGACAGACACTGCGGCCCTGGCCAACGACAATCTCCGATTCAACTCAAGTCTAACACACCACGCTGCAGGAATGCAACTCCGGTTACTCCTGCAGCGCTCAGTCCCACCGAAGGGTTAAAGCAGGGTATCGGCTGAGGGAAAAGACGGGTCTGGATTAAACTCGCCTGCTTTGAGTGAACGTTACTTCCAGCGACTGCACGCGGGGGAAGTGAAAATTGAGTGTTTGCACCTCGTCACCTAGACCTGAAAGCAGCAATTTCCTTACAGCGGGCATTTTCAAGCAAATCAGCAAGTCCGCTGAGACAGAGAAATTGCAGCATCACAGCCAGTCTAATGACAGAGCAAGGCCACAGAGAGATCCTGCAGACAGGCCAAATCCTGCACATACAGTTTAAACGAATTAAGCTCTCTGTCTGATGTGGCCTTGCAACAGTGGACGGGTGAGTATGGATGCGTGCATGATATGGTCTCATGTGCATGACATGGGTGTGTGTTCCTGACGTGGTCGTGTCTGCGTGACATGGTCTAAAGGTACAGTACCTTGTCTGCCTTTAGCCTCTTCAGGTAGGAGGGGCTGTCGTAGCCCTTGGCCTGCCGCGCCTCCTGTAAGTGGTTGATCATCCACACATTCTTCCTCTGTTTGGCCAGATCTAACGGCGTCTCTCCCTGGTTAAAAACAACACAACTTCAGCACAGTTTTCACCACCTCACCCACATACTTGAAAGTGGTTAATATCGCAACTTCCTCGCCTTATTAAAAATCACAATTTGCTTAACCTCCTTAACTTCGTTGGCTCAGCAAAGGGAACATTAATAAGGCTGCTAATAAGAAACAAAGCCAGGAGAGAATGATTTGTTCCCAACCAAGATCCACTGCTGGGAGCGAATGCAGTCCTGTCTTTACCTGTGATTAAATGTCCTCAAACACAGGCTACAAGACAGAGCAATAACTTCACACAGTGTTTTTCACTTTGTTTTCCAAGATAAAGTTTTCACACTCTTCACTTTGAACAGCTGGAGGTATTAATTGTGTTCTAGCAAAGGTATTTTTTGTTCTATACTCAGACATGAAGAATGATCCTAATTATAATCCCATTTATCATTGCAAGAATCGCTTTGAGCTGAACAAGTCAAGATATGTGATGGATAACACCCTCGCGATCTCATTGGTTAGACTCAGCATCCCTGGGATCTCATTGGTTAGCCTCAGAGATGACTCAGGAAGGCTCTCTCTTGGTGAAGTCAGCAGGGGCTCTAACCTCCTCCAGTCCTGGTCTGTGCATCACTCACTTACTCACGGCGTGATTTATGACCTCATCCAATTAGTTTCCAGCCGGCGTACCTCAGATGAAGGGCTGTTTACGCGAAAATGCGTCGAGTTTCAACATTTTGGGATTGCAAGTGAGGCAAGTGTGTCTGGCAGCATCCCAGATGTCAGCTGGGAAACCTTATGTTGAGCAGGCTGCAAGAGCTCCTCACTTCAACACACTGAAGGTGGGGCGGGCGTCTGTCTGTGTCGTACAGTGAGGTCGAATCTACAGTGATGCAGCTTTCGCGTTCAGCATATGGGAACACCTTTGCGCATTTCCATCAGTGCTGAAATGTACCCTGGTTACACATTATACCGAGAAAAATGGTCAAGAGTTCACCATGTCCTGATGGTCAGTTAAGCATCACAAAAAACAACTCCAGAAGCATTTTTTTGATGTTGTAAACGATCCAGACCATTTAAATGACATTTCCAACGAGCACGTACGTGATCACATTCAAGCTCGTCCTGTTACAGTCGCTGGGTGAAAATGCCAAAACCCCTCATTCACGTGAATGCTGAAATCTCAAGCAATCGAGCCAAACAAACTGCAAAATAGTGTTCTAACACACGCCCTGATGAAAACTGGTGCATTACAATGCATTAGGTACATCCTACGGTACAGGAAACCTTAAGAATTAAGCAGTAAACCCATTCTTAACTTACTGTATGAGGGGGGAGATGGGCACACACAGGAGGTAGGGGAATGCTAACAACCCCTACAAAAAAACAAAAAAGGTCTCCATGGGAGCAGCTCTCACCTTAATGTTCTGGGCGTCCACGTTGGCGCCGGCGTCCAGCAGCAGGCTGATGACGGTGGTGTTGCCGGCCAGCACCGCCCAGTGCAGGGCCGTGTTCTTGTGGTACTTGTCGCCCAGGCTGACGGACACGTTGAAGGTCAGAAGCAGCCGGGTGGGGTCCACGCTGTGGGCGTGACAGAGCCGTTAACCGCCGAACACACGACACAAGCGCTCCAGGGGCGAAGCATCTGCGCTACTTGCAGCATTGTGATGTTACGTCACATCACGTTATTGTCATTTAGCAGACACTCCTATCCAGAGCGACTTCCATAGGTTGCTTTTATCCATTTATGCAGCTGGATACTTCCTGAGGCCATTGTGGGTTAAGTACTTTGCCCAAGGGTACAGCAGCAGCTTCCCAGCAGGGAATCAAACCAGCAACCTTTCGGTTACGAGCCCTGCCCCCTACCACTACACCATGCTTCTGCCCAGATATGGATACTGCGACTTAGTGACTGTGTGATATATGGTAGTGTGTGCACTTGACAACCCATTAGTTTCATCCCTTTAGACAACACATTACTTTTCAAGGCTGTCTAGTTTCAGATTAGCACAAGTTAACTTGTGGTAGTACTTGAACGGTGTTGTGCTCACACTCACTGGCCTGGGAGTGTCGTTAGCCTGGTCTGACACTGCTGCTTGTTTAACTCGGATGGATACACTTCTGTTCTCTTGTGGTGATAAGTGACATCATCACTGAGGGACTAACGCCGCAGCCTGGCAAGCATGTGAAGTTTGTTCTTAGTCTGCACCTAGGATGAGCGATGTTATAATTATGCAACCAAAGCAAACTACTTTAAACTGTTTTTAACCTAGAACGATGTATGCACAATGTATTTTCCTGTGTTCTCAGTGAGGTTCTCCTTTCATTTCACCATTCCTATATGATTCACACATTAATGATGCATCACTCAACTTTTCGATATGAAAATGCTATCAATATTATTCTACAGAATCTGGCTCCCAACAGAGGAGGAAGCTTCAAACAGAAGTCTCTCCTTTTAAAACTGACTGACAACCAAACAGGCTGCAAACAAGAGTTCAGTCAGCAAACGTTGTAAATACCTCCAACCCGCCATCCTTCCCAGTCAGCACAGATTTCAAACATCAAATCTATTTCTGAGCTTGAAAGCTTTGTACAACAGGCTCTGAAGAAGAACATCAGAGAGCGGATGAAGCTCTTACTTTTGCTCGTCTGTACAGATTCTCTGAGTAAGCATACAGGCTGGCAGGGAAATGCTTAATTCTTCACAGAGGTGCTGGAGATAAACTGATTTTTCTTTTCGATTTGAGACGTTGGTTTAACCAGGGGATGGCGCCTCATCTTTGGCAGGCAGACACGATATACTAACGTCCATAAAACAGGACTTGAAAGATGGACTACGCTTAGTAAATACACTTTCCCTTTCATTGTACAGTGTACATGGGAGGAGGATACCTAAATGGACCAGACAGGTTCATACCACTGCCACTCAGTGAGGCCATGGTTCTGGGAAATGTTCTCAGATCATGTAGACAAAGGTTCCCAGTAGGGAGTTGTGATGGCTCTCTACCATAACAACTGATCCAGGATCCGCTCAGACAGCCCCACCCACAACTATTCCGTGAAAATAGTCGCGGGTGAATTAATCCTGAATAAACTCAGCCTCAATTTCAATCCTAACCTCCCTGAGTGTGTGGGAAAAAAAAACTCCAGATCCAAGATCAGCGCTTAAAGGTAATGAATCTGCCTGCTCTCAGTGGGATCTCCTTTCCCTGAGCTCAGTGAGGCAGACAAGTCAACGTCTCCTGTGATTACAGTCACGCTCCCTTTAAACAGTGGGTCACACAGGTGACAGAGCAGTTAGCAGCTGGGTTACTCCGCCACATGGCCTCTCTGCCAGCACGCCGCTGCCGTGACATCACTTCCTCACGCGGTGCCCAGAAAGGTCCCCTCTCTAGGAGACCTCAATACAAGATCTCCGGACATCCGAGTCCCCCCAGTTAACTGTCACTTACAGGCAGCTTCCCGCTGAGTAACGTGGAAAGGAGGGCCAAAGGCCGTTAATCAGGTTATTCCAACGAGTTCCGGTTGCTAAGGAAGGCTCCTGAGATGGAGGGTTTGCAGCAGGAACAGAATTCATTATCTAAATCTGAAAGCTCTGTGATCACACACAGAGTATGTATGTATATACACACATTTGCTTCTACGCATGAGTATGCAAATATGTGTTTGTTTACAAAAATGCATGAATGTGTATACACAGATGTATATGAGCACTGTATGCTTGTTTAGTGGATCAGCGGTGATGTGAAGAGAATCTTCTTGATGGCTGCTCTCACTATTGAGATCAGAGTAGGTGGAACTCCTGGGTCTTTCACACAGACGTGGAGACGGACGGACGGGAGGAGACGAACACACCTGTGTGTTCTGTAGGCTGCCCACATTAGCGGAGTCATTCCGTTCTGGTCCATCATGTCCACATCCTATCAAGAGGGGAGAGAGAGAGAGAGACAGACAGAGACAGAGAGCAAGAGAGAGAGAGAGAGAAAGAGAGAGAGAGAGAGACAGCAGGGCTGAAATGACTGTCTGAGGGTAATGTATTCCTCTTTACCTTAGCAGACCTTACTCTCATTAGCACAAGGTCAGACTGATGCCACTAGCCACCTGAGGAGGATTCACACTGACTCCAGAAGAGCCAGAAACCAGCTCATCCACTTTCAGGCCAAAGCCTCGTAAAAGAAAAACAGCAGCAGCTTTGACTTTCTGAGAGACGCTTGGACAATTGAGCCGATTTACAGAGACCGGAGGGAGAAAATGCGGTGAGGTTTCCAAAGGCTGCACACAGCTGGATTTGTGTGCTGTGTCTCCCCCTAGTGGACACAACTGGAACATCTTCCCCATAAAACACCACAATGACTGAACAAAAAAGTACATTATCAATTCAGCAGTGCCTGCCAGCCCACTTCTGAGATGCACACTTAGAGCCCAAAGTGCTTTCAGTCAATTCATGTTCGTGTGGGGATTTCCAAAAGAGCTGCACACCATATTTAATAGGGATGCATACAAAATCCCAGCCATCACTTCAGCTCATCTGATAGCCATGGCTTCCTCTCCTACCACTAACAGCTGACATAGGATGCATCTTAAATCCCAAGTCAGTTCACCTCTGTGTCTCATCTGCTCCGATCCAAATTATCCCCGGGTTTATGAAACTGCTTTCAGTACAGGTGGTGGATGGAGCAGAGGGGCTGGTTTAACATCAGAATGACTGGCCCATAAATCCAGTTTAGTGCTAGGCCTGCAGTTTCCCCGGGCCCTGGTGTGTCCTAAATGAATCTTCCATGCCAGACAGTCTCGCTGATGCAGTGACACGCCAGTTAACCACGGACGAGATCCACCACGGCTTGACTCAAAATCTCTGTCCACCGTGAATAATATTCACTCCACTGGCCTTACACTCTTAGATGAAGTCTTTAATTTTACTTGGATTTTCACCGCCTCTGCCATAATCTCATTTCCAAGATGGCCTAAAGCATGTGACTAATCATTAATAATGAGAACCCTTTAAGCACTCATACATTACAATGTATATCACATTATCTAAATTCAATGTTCTCCGTTTGTTTTCCAGAAATGTCCGTTAATCGTAAAGAGGAGATAAGGTTTGTTTAAATATGCCTGATGTTTTAGCTTTGATAAACAGACACCGACATGACAGATACTCTGGCTTATTGGCTGGGCAGGAGACACAAATGTACAAAAGGAAAATTCAACTGTTTCCATTCACAGTAATTCCCATAATCTTGTAATGCTTCAGCTTCTTTCTGAAAGGTTTTGTTAATATCAGCTGTAAAAGAGATGAGGAATCATGACAAAGCACATTTATTCAGGAGGTAACACAGCACAGTATCTTTCAAACTAAAACATTTTAAAATGCCATTCTACCATATGTCCTGAGTTACTGATTGGTACCAGCGCAAATCTGTGAACCATCTTCCTATAAAAGAAAGAATAGGGCAGAACATATTAAACACAGGAAATGTGCCTGGTTGGACTTATAAAACATTTACCAGTTAGCCAAAGGCCTTTCCTGGGCAAAGAATTAATCATTTATAGTGACTGACCCGATATGCCCTTGTGGAACCATATTTCGGCAGCTGAGTTTTTCAGATCAAGTTGGGCGTTACAGAAGAGGTCAACTTACGGTTCTACTGCCAATGAAACAACAAAACCTGGGTTTTGATCTTTGATCATCATTTATACTGTACAAAAGGACATGGAAGGAAAGAAAATATTTGTACATACCAACCTTCAAAGCAAGCATAGGCGTCAATCATTTATCTAATCCAACAAACAAATATGAACAAAACCACATCTGGTCCCGCAGTTTTGTGGAAACACAAGCCTGTCTCCAGACCCTCGTCCGCGCAAGGAGGTACGTGCCTCTCGCAGTGTCCAACATCTGGTGTTCAAACTGCATGGAAAACAGTGACGTGGTTGTGGAGTCCTCCGACCTGAAGGTGGCGCTGGGACGTGGAATGGAACCTACCTGCCCCTTTGCAATGAAGTAGGCCACGATGGAGGTGTGGCCGAACTGCGCGGCCAGGTGGATGCAGCTGCAGCCCTCCCCGTCGATGAGGGCGGGGTCCGCCCCATATTTGAGCAGCTGGACGACCATCGAGAGGTGGCCTTGTCTGAGGGTAACCATGGACACATGCGCTTCAGTCATCAGTCACGCTATAGTTCATAGTATGATAACTACTGTGTTCAGCTGCTTCGTAGATATCCCTTACATTTTATACAGATAGATCTGTCTGGAAACAATCCACTTTTAGTAGCCTGCTCAAGGCATGAGGAAACTACATAACTGAGAGTAAGATGAAGAATTCAGTTTGCAATCATACTGTTATTTTCTTATTTCCTCTTATGTAACATGTTACTCAGTGTAGTTATTTTAAATGTATTACTAGAAAGCAGGAGACACCAAGGATACACAAATCTCTAAATACCTCTAGAAAAGACACTGAAAGTGCCTGGCTTTTAGTTCAGACTGCTGTACATAATTTGTTTAGGGCACACAGGAGCACAGCATGGACAGGCAAACAGTAGATGCCTGCGGAAACCTATCCAAAACAGGACAGCACTTCAGTGCGTAAGGTCCATTAGCCACTATCAGGCCTTTACAGTGCTTCATTCAGGAACTGTCCAGGGGCTTTTCTGAGTGGATTAAAATGTGTCCAGGAAACGATATCCAAACAGGCTGGACATGATACAGCGAACGTGGAAATCGGCGAGGATTACAACCTCCTCAAAGCACATCTTTGCAGGAAGACCAGTGCATGTGTACACCAAGCCGCTCTTTTTTTGTGAATGAGCGCAGAGGAGGAATTACTTTCTGTGAATCGGAGCATGTGCCAGCAGTGGGGGAGGAGGGCAGCTGGCCCCTCAGAGCTTCCATCCAGCAGGTTTTCATTCTATTTTGGAATTTAAGAACCAGATTTAAATACCAACTGACTTAACTGCGTCTGATGGAACACTCGTCCCAGATTTTTCCTGAATATGTAGGTTAGGGCTGAGAGCTGATGGCACACAGGCATTCCACTGTTTACCGCTGATTTTCTAAGCAGGGTAATTTAAACACCTGGATACTTAGACACTATTCAGGTTAAGTCTCCTTCTCAAGGGTGCATAAGCATCGTCTGGTACCCAGGTATGGAACCTACAGCCTCTGAATTCCAAGCAAATTTCTGCAACAAGTACAGCCAACACCACATGTACTGTGCCCCTGAAAGGTACTTCAGAAAGGTACTTAACCCCAATCGCTTTGGTGAAATATTAAGCAATAACACCAACACAAAGAAATATGTAGTAGGAAATATGCCGTGAATAATGATGACTGATGTGGTGCCTCTAGGGACAAGAGTAAATGCCTTATAATCAAATCATGGTTGAGTTGCTCAAGGTACAGGTCTTAATCAGGGAGGTAAGACCTCCCCGGTATGATGGAACTGGTTGGCCTCACCTTGTCGCCCAGTGTAGTGGTGTTGAGTTCAGATCACCTCCCAGCTGGTCCACAATGGCACCCTTCGATATGTAGTACCTGCAAACACACAAACACACACACGGACAACAGTTCAGGTGCCTGACTCAACCTGAAGATATGTAGAGCCCCACTCTCGGACACAGACTCTCAGACACAGACGTACAGATGTCTCTCTGGGATCTGCAATTCTGAGGGAGGAAGAGCCACATCACAACCAGAGAGGGGGAAGTCAGATGTGTGTCCACCTTACGGACACCATAAGTTATGGTGACACCCTTCTGTCACTGAAAACTGATCAGCAAAGTACGGTGACCGTCTGACAGGTTGAAAACAGTCGATAACACTCACAAAGTCTCTTTCTTTTGTTTTTATAAAACAATGGCACTGTTAATGTCAAAATGACTGAATTATATGAAATGTGGGTTATTGCATTCAGGGTTGGGTCTTCTTTTGACACAGTCTTTGTCCAACTGTGCGTCAAAAACGATAGCGTGGGTTATCGAGAGTTCCCAGGCCATCCGCCAATTGATGGGTCATATTTCATCCCTGACATCCAGCTGCTGACACCTTTGACAGCGTGACACATCATTAGAATGTGACAGAGCGTGAGCTATGGAGCCACTGTGACTTCATAGATGCTTCAGGTCTGACGGTCACATGACCGCAGCGTGTCTCTGTGTGGAGCTCTGCCAGCGCCAGCAGTTTAAATAAGATTCAGAATCGAGGGCGTCTGCTGGAGGGGGAAACGGGCTCCTGTTTTATTGCTCCTGCTGCCTCCGTTTCCCCTGCGACTCAGAGACCAGAGCCAGCGTGTTCCAGCTGGATGATCCAGCGTTCGCTACGAGGAGAAGCAAAAAGTCTTTCTACAGCTAGCCTTCCTTCTCTCCCCCTCTCTCTCTGACACACACACGCACACACGCACACACACCTTCACTACCCTGGGAGAGGTCATTCATTGGGAAGTTCTAGCCCTGCTGCCACGGTATAAATGCAACCAGGTGATCACTTTTTACCTGGCTGCAGCAGTGTAGTCAAACAGGGTATAAATTTAAAATAAATAAAGCCAATCCATATACACCAAAATAGCATCCGAGAGGCTAGAGAGCACCATGATTCACCCACGCTTCCAAATGGTGTTACAGTCGTGTTTGCAAAAGATCTCTCTAGTTGTGAAACAAAGCTTTGCAAAACCAGCAGATACTCATCACGGTGAGAGAGATGCACTGGAAACGACCTCTGGTTCCAGAAGACACCTGCTAAGGAGACTCTGTAAAAACACAGCTAATGACAAGGGTGCTGTGTCACTGAAAGCTCCATCATGAAAGGATGAGACCCATAAGGGCTGACGTATCTCCATAGGACATCAGTGCTCCTTAAGCGGGGCACATGTAATTTTGTGAAGAGTCAAAGTCAAGATCAAATACTGTCTGAGCATCTTAAAAAAAATCTAATGCTATTAACACACACTTCCTCGCTGAGCCCACAGTTAATCAACATTCAAAATGAGGAGATGGAGACTACTCATTTCACAATGCCTTGTGACTCCATACCGTTGAAACTGAGCAAAAAGAGTCAGTGATATCTAGTAGGAGGTCATTTCAAGCCGGCGTTTCCACACCAAAAAGCAGAACTCAAGACATGGCAATTACTGGAAACATATCCGTGTATACAGCCATGTGTCTATCAACAATCACAGCGGAGAGGGGAAAGTATGTGAACAGGGCGGTATGCTATAGAAGACCGTATAATTATGTCCTCTAAATACTAGTAAACACTGCACTGGCACGACAGGAAGGGATAAACATAAACACAGGAAGCTGGGACATACTGTCCCACTTGCCTCCCATGTGATGTGCAGGAGTGTGTGTGTGTGTGTGTGTGTGTGTGTGTGTGCACGCGTGCGTGTGCGAGTCATGTAGAAGTGTGTGCACGTGCGATGAATCAGAGTATGTGTGTGCGAAGGAGTATGTGCGTGTGTGCAATAGTGTGCATGTGTGTGTGATGTGTAGGAGTACGTGTAGGAATGCGTGTGTTTAATGTGTAGGAGTGTGTATAGGATGTGTGAATACGTATATTTGTACATGTTGTGATGAAGTGTGTGAGTGCGTGTGGGTGTGGTGTGTGTGAGGTGTAGGAATATGTATGCATGTGTATGTGTTATGAGTGTGTGTGTGTGTGTGTGTTTGTGTATGAGCGCATGTGTATGTCAGCACTCACTTGACCAGGTCTATCCTGTTGTTAATGGCAGCCCAGTGCAGCAGGGTGACGTTCTCTTTGTCCGGCTGCCGCACGTCATATCCGGCCTCCACCAGCTCTCGACAGCGCTCGAAGATCCCATACCTGCAGCACAGAGAGGAGGTTACGCACACACACACACACACACACACGCGCACACACGCGCACACGCGCACACGCACCCACGTACGCACGCACACACACACTAACTGAAAGACAAAACACACACATATACTCCTACACATCACACACACACACACACGCACACGCACACTAACTGGAACACACAACACACACACACACACACACACACACACACACACACACACGCACACGCACACGCACACGCACACGCACACGCACACGCACACGCACACGCACACTAACTGGAACACACAACACACACACACACACACACTAACTGAAAGACACAACACACACATATACTCCTACACATCACACACACACACACACACACACACAGTGTCCACAGCCAATGACTGCCTGCTGACAGCATGGCTGTTCCTGCTCCCTCCCACTGATTCAGCAGCAGTAAAAATAATCCAACCTCTTTCAGGCCCCTCTGAGCTACCATCTACAGGCTCACACAGTGAACAGCACTGTCTCTGAGCGATGGGAGTGTGTGAATGTCACTGATCGTTAGCATAGATTAGCGTCCCCTCATGAGCAAGGTTAGAACTCTGCACTCTGACCTGAGGCCTGGCTATCTGTGTTCAAGTTGGAGAAACACTGTGTACTCTTGAATGCTGAAATTAATAATAGTGAACTGTACTGCCATAGTAGTATATGAGGACCCCTGTTTGCTGTTGTTAACATGACAATATTTTCATTTTATACCTTTGTTTTTGTAAGTATCTCTGGATAAGAGTGTCTGCCAAGTGACCAACTGCATATGTAAGAACAAGCTTTAATACAAAGCTTCCCAACGCTCCACTGATAATATTTTTGCTTTACTCTAATGTTTCACACTAACATTCATAGTGTCACCATTGTCATCACCATGAGAGGATGACGTATGTTATTTCACCTTTTCCCCTCAAACTACCATCTCGCTGGTCAGTGTGTGAGCACTACTGACTATGAGGCTCTGGCAGCACTGCTGGAGGGGGGGGAGGGGGGGGGGGTTTGATTGACACCTCCAGGATTGAATCATTTCTCCTCTTTCTCCACAGCCCGGCAGCAGGCCTGCTTCCTTCCGCACATTAAAACAGCTAATAACCCTGAGCCGCACTGCCGTCTGCAGGAGAGGAGTTCTGAGGCTCTGAGATCCAATTCCAGAGAGGAAGGCCACATTCATTTAACCAAGTTACAGAATAACAGGAAAAAAAAACAAATGAATACAGATCAGGCTGAAAACAGATGGGAAATAAATTGTTTTTTTCATAATATGCGAATGGATTCTTAATAGACTTCCCTGAGGCCTATTACCCTATAGCTGCATAAGTTCTGGATATATGACTGGGTGGAAGTGCTGAGCTGGCATTTCACCGAAGAAAAAAAGGGGGGGTCAGGACCACAATGCAATTACTTCTTATCACTTGTAGACTTTTCAGAAGTATCGCTGTGACTGACCGCAGCACAATGGCGCCTGAAATCAACCTTATAAAACTTCTGAACAATGAAAAGAATGAGTGAATGAGTACATTTAAGGCACTGAGTTGAGCATTAGGGACTTGCCCTGAACCTAACGGCTGAATGTAACTCAAGGTGAACTTTGTGAATTACTGGTGCAAAGCTGGGAATGACAGTTAATAAAGTATGCACGTCACATATCATGTACCTTTTGACAGTGCTCTTAATGTGGATGGAGGATTTCTTTTTCAGTTCAGCCATGCTGGTACATACAAATGTGCTCCATTATTATTTTTTCGAGCAGAGAGATGCTTACATCTCCACATACAAAAGCCAACCTCACAGGAAGTGACCCATGGGAAGTGCTTTCACTGGTCCCAGAGGAAAGGCAAGGAAAGGCGTGACAGAAAAAACACATCAATCACAACAGCAACAAATTCTAACATTATGAGTCAAAATTAATGTGCTTGTACATTACACAAGAACAGGACAATCTGTTCTGACATTGAATGGAACTGTACATATGTTCAGATTGGTATGGTTTAGTAGTAGTCATGTCCTGGTGAAAAGAGGGATGAAGGCCAACAGTTACACATCCCAACTGGCCCATGACGAAGGCCCTTGTGATTTTATTCCCCTGTCCACCTCCCTATGAATTTACACGGCAACCACGGAGGCCAGGGAAGTAACATGGTCATGCATGAAGTCAACCTCACTGAAGTTTAAAAGAAATACGACATCAGCCTTGTTCGGTTCATTTTTACAGCCATAAGTCTGCTGAGTTATTTTTCATTCAGGTAAAATAACCCAGTGCCTTTAAAGAAACCTTCACTTGATTTAGAAATATCTATCTTTATATCCGGAGGCGGAATGCCATTCCTCGACCACCGCCTAAGAGTGTAGCTACACCCTGTCAGTACCGGCCTTGGGGAGGTGAATTACCAGCATATTTATGCAGGGGCTTACGCTCAGCCTGCCTGTACAGTCAGATTAATCAGCGTCAAAGTGCAGACCCAGCAGACCGGGGAGCAACCCCAGGTACTCACTGTGTGGCTTTGACGATGTCCCAGGTGCTGTAGTCGTCCACGTGGCTCTTGCGGCCCACATTCTCGCTGTAGCCGTGGTTATAGTGGCTCTGGGGCTTGATTTCCTGGGAGGGAAGGGAGGGAGAGAGAGAAAGAAGAAGCGTGTCAGTCAATCTCGGGAAAGGTTGCCGCCCCAGACCGACAGGATGACAGCGTAGCGTCTCGCGGGAGAGGAAGAGGGAGAGGAGGACCCGCGACACAAAGCCAAACGGGGCCGTCTGGGCCTTACCGTCTCAATCACCTTCCATGGCAACGCCAGGGCGACCGTAATTAGCCTTCGTCTCCCTGTGTGGGCGGCCTCCTCTGGCAAACAAAGCTTACTGAGAGCCCCTCTTTCTCTCTTTCACAGCCTCAGCTGTGCAGGTAAACTGTCAGGACAATACTCTCTCTTCACCCTCCTCCTCCTGAATTTATTATAAGCACCTGTTCTGCTGTGCCAGGCGCACTCCTAGAAGACGTCCTTTTAGAACGAAGCTTCTAAAAAAATGAATAAATAAAAAATGTAATCACTTGTTTCCCTGAAAATTTCCTGTGAAGGTATAACACAGCGGACACTGTACAAAGCAAAAGGCCGCCAAGTCTTTGCAGTGGATAACACTGCTGTTGGTGTTGTTATGTGTAGTTGAGAGATCCAGGGGATTCTGCCAGAGTTGAAATGACACTGATGAGTGTTTTTGCAGCCTCTGAATTCAGGTTTGACATCATTGCTCCCTACTGACAGCCACGGTTCACGTCACCACCGAGACAGGCCCTCTCTCCGCTGTCTGAGAATGGACTCAATAGCTCTGAGAAACAGGAGGACACGCAGTACCAGCAAAATAACCAGCTGCAAATTTATAAATAGCAAAACATTTAGGGCGTCATGCCAGGTTCATTCACAAAAATATTTCGGTTGTAAACATATGGGGATTTGCGGCACTTTTTTCCCCCTAATGCCACAAATGACTGGATTATCATCTGGAGTTGATGTCTGACATAATCTACTGCATACATTTCCGTTGGCGCCCCTGGAAATGGCAGATGCTCACCATTTTTTTTTTCCAGTGAAGTACAAGAAAAACAGCCAATCAGGACAGAGGTTTGGGATAAGCAGCACATCTCCAGATGTTGCCAGAGGTATGCATGGCTTGAGAGATGAAATTTGTTTTGAACCAGTCCAGTGAGAGAGCAGCATGTTAGACAGATCAGTATTAGCCTGTCAAAGATCGACCAACGCACCATAGCAAGCAAAACTGATTGAGAGAGGCTGACCAAATCTTTAACCAATCATCAATGAAAGTGAACAGACAGCTGTACTGACAGAAAGGAATTTAAAAAATGGCAAGTTCATTGCTAGATTTGAAATGACTTGTCATTGTACTTGTGTGGGATTATTTGCGTGAAAGTGCACACATTTTATTGAGAACGATCTCAAAAGCTGTTAACAGCACTTGTTCCTTATTCCCGGGACAGGATTTGTTTTTCAGTACAGGAATAACAGGTTTTTTCATCCAGCTCTCAGATATCTATTCATATGCAGAGATGGAAATAATTTTCCCAATACACAGCAGTTTCAGCCCCCCCCTCCCAGGTCCCACTAGAAGCAGGATAGAGCGCCCCCATCAGGCAGCCGACACACAGCACACTTAAAAGTCACACGCCGGCAGCGGGGGTGGCGTAGAGGACACCATTCCCCAAAATGGGACTGTGACCGCCTACTCTTTTCAAACTCTGAGAAAAGTTGCCCACTGGTGTGGAAAGCGTACGAATCTGGTTTTTTCCCACTTTCACACTGATTTGTCACAACAGACGGCGAGCTCCTGCTGAGATGAAAAGGCAACCTCTGAGGAGTGCACGCTCGTGCCATTAGCTACACGGCAACCGCCTGCAGCACCATCTCCGGAGGAAACCCAGTGCGGCTGAACACCTGGGGCAGGGGAGAGGGTCACACTGACACAACGGGGGGGACGGGCTCACTTTTAGCTGAAACGCCACAGCCCAGAAAACAAGACTGGGGTCAGAACTGACAGAGGAAAATGAACAATACTGTGTTTGCATGTAACTAGGTCTTTATTTGCTGAAGATATCTCTGCCCATACAGTAAACATTCCAATTAGTGTGCAGTGACTGTTTGCTTCCATGATCCTGTGCCAAAAGTGATGAGGAATCTGAGGCAGTGTAATGCACAGTATCTACAGCGGGCTGCTGACAGTCAACTGTTTACTTTGGAAAACGATCAAGAGCTGAACTGGTTCAATATAACCTGCAGAGGTCCGAAAGAGAGCCGTTTGTGTCGGCTTGTGGTTTATTATTCAAAGCGCGTGGAGTCTGACGTGAGTGGAAAAGCACTGGCGGGGTGAGTGGCACCTGGAAACCCTCAGAGGGTCTGGAGCATCAGCCCAAGTTAATGAAGAAACCGTAGGACACTCAAGGACAACCTGACAGTTCTCTCTCTCTCAGCTGCAGGCCTGCTCTCATGCTGCTTTCATGTTTCATGTCAGTTCATGTCACTCCACTTGCAACCAGAAGGTTATGAGCTCCATTCCCACGTGGAGTCCTCTACCTGACAAAGTAAGCTAATCTGAAATGATTCTGGTAATATACAGCGGTACAAACCATAAGGTCTGTCAGTCCTACCCTCACCTTGAGTGCAGATCAACTAAAGTGGTTCCACCATATCTAAGATGCAAAAACAATCATTAAAATCTTTAAACTAGGCTAATACTGGAGTTGCATTCTTGGACAAGAGAAAGAATTGCTATGCAGTCTCTCAAACAACTTTGTAATTTACCCAATAACATCATAAAACCTCACAGTTTCCTCATTCTGCATGTAAACTATACAGAGATATCAAATCAAATCATAATCAAATATCAAATATCAAATATGTTCTTGTTAAATCTGCACACTCGAGCTAGGCAAGCATAAGACTGAAGCAAAGCAATGGTTAGAGCGTCAAAAATAACGCTCTCCCACGCAAGCTACACCTTGCAATTTTCTCTTTCGAAAACACATTAATTCCCAGATTTAACGACGCCGTAATAACAGGTTAGAAAGCTGGGACTCTCCGCTGCAGCTTCAAAAGAGGGTACGCAGCCCTGGAAGGTCAGCGGCCATAATATAATTTGCAATTCATTAGTAAACAAACATTTTCACATTAATCCAGATTAAATGTCATGATTTGATCCTATCAATTCCGTTGTAATCTGCGTATGACAGCCCGGTGCTGCTGCACCATTCTGTGCAGGGGCAGCTGTCAAGACAGTGAGAGAATGAAATCACTCCTAAATGAACGGGGGCGTTTTACTCGCTCGCTGCTTAGCATTTGTTACTACGGGCCTCCGGGGAAATGCGGCCGGGTTGCTCACACAAGCGAGCACGACCCTTGTGTCCCGGGGGGCACTCTCCTCAAGCTCAGGTGACATTTACGACAGGAATTTGACACAAGTGTAAAACCAAAGTGATGAGACACTGCATAACAGACCTGCAAGATTGTCTGAACGACTGAAAAGTCAGTTCTTACATTTGCATTATTGCAGTTATACGTCTGAATAGCATAACCCCTTCTCCACGGTTGTTCAACATAAGCTTACCCTATAGTTTACATATAAAGCAAGTATAAGCCTGGTTATTTGTTGAAACCATTTGGGAAACTACCTCCGTCGTGAGCACAACAGTAGTAACTGGCAATGAATTCAAGCATGAATTCTTTCTGGCAACAGGACTGATTCTGTAATCTCTAATTCCACACTGGCACAATTATTACTGAGCACATGAGTTAACAAAAAGCATAAGGACTGACAAGTCAATTTCAGTGCCACCTTAAAAACACCACTTCTGTTCCGTTCTGAGACGGTTTCACAGGGATGTAACTCACGACCCGCAAAGAGACAGGCCTTAGAGGAATGAAGGGGTATTCCCCGAACATGCTGGAACTCAGACCTACAGTGGGGTGTGAAAACGCCGACCTAGACGGAAAAGGGAGTTATGATCTATCATAAATCAAGCTAACAGGTATTTCTGACAAGCTACAGCGGCTCTGATTCTCCAGAACAGCCAAAGCAGAACTGGCACAACAGTCCTACCTACAGAGGATGCTGCCAACAACACAGGCTGTTTTTCTGGTAGGGCTGGGATAGAACATCTACAAGGCCAGCCAAGTATAACGGCTCTCATTCAATTATAATGGATCTCACTGAACTTAGCAACACAAACTGAATGTTTAAAATAAGACAGGCTTTTCACACAGGATATGATGTCTTCCACATCCATACCACAGAATACGCTTCCTGTCTAACAGGGCCGTCTGTGGCCATCTCAGGTGTGCTCCCATTGGTCAAGCTGGGCCAATTACTCAGACAGACTGACAACCACAGGTATTTTTCCAGATCTAACCCAAGACAATGGACACCATCAGGGGCTGGAAACCAACTGGTGTTGAGAGGAGGAGCTGACGAGAGAAACTGTAGTTGGGCGCTGGAAAAGGATATGATGCTGTATCCGTTACAATTCATACTCTGCTCCTTGATGTCAACTTGCTGGTAATGCAAGCCACACAGTCTCAGGTGTCACCGTGACCCCCCGAAATGTTCTCCTACACTGTACTGCTGATCATTAAAACCGTGCTCTAAAGCAGGAGGGCCTTCCTTTCAGCACGACCCCGACATGGCTCCTCCTCTGAGGCGGCCATCTTTAAATGTTAAAGAAAGCGCCTAGGTCTTGGCACAGCAAAACAAGCACTGTGTGCACCGGTGACATCACTGCTGTCTGATCAGATTAAACGCTCCACAGAAAGACAAACTGAAATGTCTGAGGGATATGCTGACTGCGGGAAACTGTCAGCCAGGATTGACAAAGGTACAGCATCCCTTGCAGGGGATGATGGGACGGTTAATGGCGGCTCGCTGGCCTGAGAGAGGATGTTCAGTCCTCCATGCACACCAAGGTGGGTTTGTTCGGGTAAAAACAGGGTAACAGCATCCCGGGGATGTGAGGAGGAGGCAATATATTACCAATAACAAGATTACTCTTGCTTTTTCTGAACTGTGTTCAGAACGGCTAGTGCTCTGTAAACCTTTGACGGCTCCAGTTTTAACACTGTATTATGCTTTCAGGTTTCTGCCTGGGAAAATGTGTGCTCTTGGTCTTATAGTCAATTGTGAGGGTTTGCAAAGCTAAGTAACAGTCTGTGAGCATTAGCATACATCTGGTCAGTTTGGGGGGAAAAAAATACAATCAAACTACATCAAAATAAAATTGTACACAATTGTTCATCAAAAGCAGGTGCAAAGCAACGGTAACAGTGGATCACTGAATGGTTTTCATGGTTTATTAATTCATTAACAAAATACTGTGGCTACAATCCCTATCTTTATATTATCCTCAAATGTCAAGATAATATAAAGAAACATAACCAAAGCGTTAGCTAGTTTATCAAGGCTATGAAGAAACACATGACATACAGTAGTTGATTTATTGCTGAAACGTGCAGCCACTGTAAGTCTGCAGACTGTTATTGTAGATGAAATTAATAATGACATACAAGATTGCAGGTTAGCTAGCTCTTAAGTTTTGTAACATTGCTTTTTGAGAGCTGACAGCACACCTACATCCGATTTAAACAGGTTCGATGAAGTGAAACATTGCGTTAGCTTGAAGAGGGGCCTGTGTTGTCTTTATAAATAAATAATGAAAACGTTGCACGTTATGCTAACAGAGTCAACTGGAGAGGAAGGATGCTGTAATTCATTCGGTGCAATCATAGGTTTTAGGGACAATTTCAAAATCTAGCTTTTTATCGGGGGCGATCATATCCCATCCCATGATGTGCACGAATCGGCCCACCTTTGTCGAGTAGTTTCATGGTTCATAAAAGCATCATCTGTCGCCAAGTGTTGCTAGCTAGTTAGCTAGCTATCTATGTTTGCAATGCTGTTCACTGAATCCACAGCTAGCTAACTAACCACCGATATCTTATTCTTACACTCTGATATTCAATTTATTCCATGCAGCGTGTTTCAGGACAGCATAAATGACCCAACATATTCTCCTTTACTGCTAGATAGGAACCTAGCCAACAGGCTAACTGATTTCCCAGCAAGGGACAATCTGACAGATGCAATTGGTGCGTGCCTTTCCCCCTTCCGAAGTGGTGCTGCTACGAACGTGCAGGGGGGGCACCCCGTCCGTAAACACAACGCATTCACTCCGGGAAGTTTCTAACATCTGATTATGCCATACGTCCCCGCTTCGACCCTTCTAACTAACGCGATGACAGGTCATCTTACCTCTGGATGAAGAATAGGGACACAGCCAGCTTCTTTTTCGTATTCATCCATAGCGTCAGCCATCTTGGTGCTAAACCTCGCTGAGCATTATGGGAGGCAACGCTCGAGCTAACAGAGAAACAAGCGGGAGGGGGGCCTCCCCCAATCTGCGATTACATGTGCGCGTCCCGTTTACAATGCATCGCACAACGGCTTAAAGGGGCGAGTGGGCGGTTTAACCTCAATAATACAGGAAGAATGTGGAATTGTTGTACGTGAAAATAGTTTATGTTATAGATGGCTTGTCTTTTTCGTCGTGTGTGTTTAGGGTTTCCTGAATGGTTCAAATGTATTAGAGTCTTATTTCGTAATGAAGAAGCTTTACAGCTAGGTATTATCACTGGACACATTTTGCCATCATTAAGTGCAAGCAAAAATCATGTAATTCTGAGATTATGGATATGGATATGACATTACATCACAAATTAGTGCACCACAAATCACTGCCGAAGAATAAAAACGCATAGTTGTGAGAGATTCGTTCGTTGATTGGCCTCAACAGTTTAGGAAAAACCTATGTTAATTTATCCGTTTTTCCAACGATTATTGTCTCACGATTTTGAAGGAAACTCACCTAAAAATCCAAATCTTAAGTGTCATGGTCAGAGCTGCCAACTCTTAATCATTCAGCGTGACAGTCGCGTTCTCAGACCATGAAAACAACGTTCAGTGATGTGTGAGTGTAAAGACATGCAAGTGTAAATTGCATGATTGCGGCAGCCCTCATGATCTTAAGAAAACAATTTTAGGGTTATTTTACAGTGGCCTTAATGATCCACTTTAAAAATAATATGTCCCTGATAACTATACACTAATATGGATAGCCCTACACCAGTTGCGTGACACCCTCACCTAGTATAACATGTCAGTCATTGTACTAACCTAAAAGGTGATCTCTTCACAATGATTCTTTTCAAGACTTTGGCTTCACAGTGATTCTACATCTACTATAATAACACACAATGCTTTTAAAAGCTTCCTAGTGACTGTGACATGCATTTTAAAGGTGAAGACACCAGCTTTTGTATTGTTGTGATTTCCTGCCGTATTTAACATGGTCCGCTGCATAAATAATTCTGAAATTAATATGTACATTTGGAACTTTTGAGAATTGCCTTTTAATAGTGAGACATTACACGCCAGGCTGTATGAGATCATAGCATCATTACGTAAAAGTGAATTAGGGAAATAAAATCCAACAAATTTTTGTTGATTGAATTACATTACTCAAACAGGAGATGTCGCCATTTTATCATTTTTAATATTTGATTTTCTCTGCGGTTCCCTACTTCTCGGCGTTCATGAAAATTATTTTATTTCATGATCATAAATAACTGTTGATCATAATGTGTTAATTATCATATATACACATTTTGTATGAGTCTTTCAGGCGAAGAACAGGAGTGTTTCATAACCATAAGCTAAGACTGTCGAAATGATTGAAAAGGTTTTTTGTAGCACAAAATACACACTAGATGTCGCCCTACATATATTTATAGTTTAATTTTGACGCGCGCATGTGCTCTCTCAGATGCATTTTCATCATTGTAATTGTAATTGTCCTCTGCTCTGTTTTTGACATTACCTATCTCATAGTAACTCACACGATGTGTAACATTTCGAGTAATTCATGAAGCATCTACAGACAGAAGCAGTCGAACCACGATATGAATAACCCGGATGCAGGCATTTTAATCGAGTTTCGAGAAGCGGTTGTCAGGAAGGTAGGGATACGCGACACGACTACAGCGAGCTGGTGACTGTCGAGCTGAATCCGTCTGAGAAAAGAAATATTACTTGTAAAATGATGGACTGACAAATCCACTAGGTGCATATAAATATCATTCGGTTAGAGGTAATTGTAATTTTGTTCATTAATACTGTAATTAGATAGCTAACGTTAGCTAAACGTTGGAGCACAGTACCAGCTGAAGCACACTAGCTGGAGTAGGTAGATGATGTTGTGGTAGCTAGCTAGCTGAATTCTCACTCCTTCAGTTTCACAATATCGGAAGAAACACTGCGAAATTACCTTGAAAAGTTTTGCGTGGCCGTCACTGGAAAATCAAGAGACAAGGTAAGTGAGGTGGTGAACAGTTGGCTGTGTTTTCTTGATAGCGCTCGTAACACTTGTGTGAGCGACAAAATGGCATGTCTCGTCTTGGATGCTAACGTTGGCGTCCAAGACGAGACAAGCCGGGTCCAATTTAAAATTACTTCCAGTCCTCAGGTCTTACTTTGCAAATACTTACAATTTTAATTTCCAGCGTTTATTGCTACATTCGGCATCTAACGATTTTAACAGAGTTAACTTCATCTGGGAAGACCAGTGGCTAGCTGATAAGCTAGCTCATTCAAGATGGGTTCCTGGACCTTGCAAGTTGTGTAGATAACGTAAGACAGATAGCAAGACTACCTGATTGGCAAATGTTTCAGTCCTTTGATTCGCTGCTAATTAGTTGTGTGACTGTCTTGCTTTCGTAAATGTAGTATTCAAGACAGACTGGTGCGCGAAATATGGTAATGTTGTGGATAGTCGCAATATTGGAAAGTAAATATTTAAAAGCATGTCTGATGAGATTGAGGGACATGCTGGATATTTCCATACTTTCCAGTCCCTAAACATTTACATGTTATTGGAGTATATCTTTTGTCTGCGGTGGAAACTTTCTCGTGTCCTCTTCCTGGCCCGTGGAGTGCGGACTACAGGTAGTGCAGCTCATTTGCCTGTCAAACGCGGTTTCCAGAAGATCAGAACCTTCCGCGTAACCTTTGCCCGAAATTTGCGTGGTTTCACTCTAATAATACGTGTTTATGCCCCGTGTAGAGATCTGCATGTCCAAGTATTTTATTTATATTACCCTTTTGTATTTTAAGATCAGTCTGCTGCTGTGCCCTCCGACTATGCAGTACAGCACAGGAAACGGGGTTATGCAAAGTGTCACAGAAGGTTGTTGTGCAGTCCATGGACCAGTCCCTGTTCATGCAGGGCCAGTCAGGTGAAATAACAAGCTGCATTGAGTTGTGTTGCACCTTTAGCAGGACATGAGTGAAAGCACCTCCTGTCTCTCAAAGCTGGGGTGAAGCAGGGTGATTCAGAAGATGTCACATGTGCAGCTACTGTACGACTAGTGTATACCCTTTATGCTCCTGGAGAAAGGGCCCAGTGGTCAGTTCTACAGTGACTGCGATGATAAAGTAGTACCCCTAACAGCTGGACGTGAGTCGTCAACGTTATGAAACAGCCACAAGATCTTACGCCAGAATTAAATTGACAAGAAGCTGCTTTTAAATGGTAGGCTGTTTGAGCAATTACTGAAAAATGTAAAAAAAAAATAAATAAATAACATTTTTCCAAATTAACACAGAAAGAGTGTAGCATATGGAGGCTTGAGTTAGTGTTTGAAAGCATTGAATGCTCTTCCCTCTCTATCTAATCAGTTGTAGTTAAATCAGTTACTGGCACGCTGGTAGCGGTAGTCCAGATAAGATCAGGTGAGAATGCTGAGCTCTGTGTTTTTGGCCATAGGCAGACGTCCTGAAGCACTGCTTTCACATGCTTTGAATAATGATGCTGATGTTTCTTCTTCGCCTCCCTTTCAGCCTGCCGTTATGAGAACTGAGAGAGTGCAGTGTTGAGTGCCGCTCAACTCTTACCTAATATTTCTGAGCTTGATTTTTGTTTTGCCTAAGCTGTATTTGATTCTGTGTTGGATATATAAGGCGAGACGACATCAGTCAGACATTGCATAAACATGCTAATCAACTGAAAGGCGTCATTGATGTGTGGGCCTGCTTCTACCATTACTCTGTGTGGAGTATCACACCTTAATTTAACTTGTTACACAAGAAACATTGGGCTTGTTTCAAAGCAGCCAGTGAAGCAGACCGAACAGTGTTGTTTTGTGTGAGTATAGCGCACGTATGGTGTTCTCCACTCCTGCCATGGCCTCACACTGTGTTCTAGGAATGCATTTCCAGCATGGCAAAATTCATATCAGCCCAGCTAAGCCTCGGCTGCAGTCCCACATGGAGTTAGAATTATCTGTTGGCAGGGGAAGTCTGGGACAGGTGTGGAGGTGCTGTGCGGGGGGTTGGAAGGGAGGGTAGCAGAACACCCCCCTTTTGGAGAGTCACGGGGGGGGGGGGGGGGGGGGGGGGAGGGTGATGTGGGGGCGGTTGTGCCCCATCTGCCATCGTCCCTCAGTTGGAGTCCTGCGGCCGCCGACAGGCTGCAACCCATCTGCCCCAGGGAGGGGGCCGCCAGGTGCTGAGCGGGAGCCAGGCGTTTGACCCGCTCTGCCGCTCGTGCTGATGAGCTGGCTGTGTGGGCCGGGCCGCCGGTATCCACTCAGCTGAAAGAGCAGCTGTGAAGCTGTCAAATCCAACCACTCAAATCCCTCTACTTTCAACAGAAATCCAGCTTTCAGATTCCAGGTAATGCAAGTCCAGCATGCAAAGGCTTGTCCAACTCTCCAATAGTTCTTAATCGCTTATAGTTCGTTCGGCTGAACCACAAGCAGGTATTATACTGCAGGTTTACAGCTTGAAAGTGAAACCTAATTCTCTCCATAATCTTACTGCATATTATTTTTGTAACTCGTCTCAGGTGAAAGCGCCATCCACCCTGTTCCTTTTTGTACTCCACGCTTGTCCTTTCACTTTCATTTCCAGCTGACAGAGTTGGCTTGCATAATGCAGTGTCTACAGAGTGAAGCGTCTCCTATGTCTCTGTGCTCATCAATAGCTGAGAGAGTGAAACCGCACCTCAGTAACAGAGCTTTGCAGTGTAGGGCAGGGCAGGGCTGGTGATGACATCGCCGACCCACCCCTCCCCTGTCCCCCACAGAGGCCCCGGACCCATTACGTGAACTGCATTATTAAAGACAGTAATTGACCAGGGAAGGCCTGGCTGTGGTCTTTTGATTGATGCAGGATTTCTCTGATCTGTGGCCAGATTACAGATGCAAACACTGTTATTGGCCCAAACATTGTTGTGTCACATATGAGCGCTGCAGAATGTAGCAATTATAAGTAGTGTTTGAAAGAAAAGCTTGAAAGTGTACCTTGTTTGGGGGGAAAAAAAGAGTGAAACCCAGATGTATAGTTGAATATAGTTGAGTATTTAAAAATTGGTATTGTCCGTACTTCTATGCGTCCAATCAGTTTGACTCTTTGAAAAAAAGCTCAAAATGATCAAAAAAGTGAAAGTTATGAGAAGTTACTGACATGTGAAAAACACGTTTGGTGGGTGGGTGTTGGATGCTGGTGACCTCTCACTCTCAGGAACAGAAAGTACAGTATTATACAGATATTTGCTGACTCGACTTGATAAGCATGTGAAATGGGCGCGAAACGCGAGAGTGTAATGCGGGGAAAAAGAAAAGTGAAAAAAAAAAACAGACCAAAAGATTGAGCTTTGAGCCATTCTTGCTTGAAAGCCAAAGAGGACATTGTAATTTTTTCACATATCTATTAAAAATTATCTATAGAAAGTCTTGTGTTTTTACCCCCTGTTGTGTCTAAACAAGTTAATTAAGATAATTAATCCACCCACAGGCACCCATTCTGTATCTGTCCAAGCTGCAGTAGGAAAAGGCTGACATTAGCATAAGAATCAGGAGAGTACACACACACTCTCATTGGACACGGCAGACCAGGAGATATGACTCCGGAGGGGGGCTACAAAGACAGCACTGATGGCAAAAAAGACAAATTAAGACTATTATCTGCACAAATATGTACACTGCACAGGAAAGGTGTTCACTTCTCATTTTGACTGTAAATAAAAAAAGTTAGCCTGAAGATCAAGTACATTCTTTTAAAGGGTATTTAATATACTCTGGAGAACTACAGATACGACATCGCTGGTAGCTTTGACCTCATCACCAGCATCTTAAATTGCTCGTGGCAATTTAAGAGAGTCCAAAGCCAGAGTCAGAAATTGGCAGTGTTGAGAAGTATATTGGATATTTCTCTTATTTTTTTTACTGAAATACTTACATAGTCACCAGTATTCATAACTGTAAGACACTCAGTGTAGCTTTGCATTAATTGAGAGAACTACTTTAGGCTGTGAAATGGCACCTCTGAATTATTTTCAGCTGCAGTCAGCAGGCAGTGGAGGTTTATTTAGACTGAGACCTGTTCCGGTGAACATCCCCCAGCCAATTAGGCTTTCCAGCCCTGGTCCCATCAGGCCCCCGAACCCTGTCTTTTGATAAGGAAAAACCTCATTAGGTTCCCGTACAGCGGTGGCCGTCTCCAGAGCATTGGTCGCAGATGGCTCATGTAATTAAATTTCACGGGCTTGGCGAGCTGCCTGAATCAAACAGGCCTCAGCCATTTGCATACACACACACACACACACATGCACCCGCGTACTACAGGGGTGTGCGAGGCCGTGATAACTCGCGCGGCGGTTTGCTGCTGTGTCGGTGCACCAGCCTGAGAGAAATTTTGGCGGCCGATGCTGGAGGCTGCGTCTGCCGTCTGTGTGGGTGTGAAGTCTGCGCCTGCCTGCAGCACGAGGCGCAGATACTCGTCCCGCTCAGCCTCGTGGCTGCTGTTATCTGCTCGCCCATCACCCTCTCCGAGGCTCGTGGGCTCACGCCGTGTTCGATATCTGAGAACGTACCCCTGCGTCGGGCGGGGAGGCCTGCTCTGCATGGCAGATAAAACGCAGAGGAGGTGCCGTCCACGTCCCGTCCACGTCACATCGCACCCCCTCAGCAGTGTTTTTTATGGTGGTTGTTCTTCCTGACACAGACTGTAAATTTCTTTTTAAAGGAGATTGGCGAGAGAAGGGGAGATTAAACGGGCAGGAAAATGGTGAGAATGAGGATGAGGATACGCAACAGAGTGGGAGGGGAATATGAAAGTGAAAATGGAAATTTCATGCAGTCTGCAGTGCTGAGTTCTTGACTTTCTCCATTTGCTCCGCAGCTGCATCCAAAGGGTAAAAGCTGGGAAAAGTGGAACAGACCAATAATGGAATGGATGAGTCGCGTCAACGCATTCGTCTCGCTCTCCTTTTAGACCGTGGGTCTTTGAGAAATGAGGAACTCTTGTTTTAATGCGACTTAAAAAGAAGTCAGCGGAAAATGTCAGCCTGAATGGATCAGTTTAACCTTTGGTAATTGTCCTGCGCCTCTCGTTAAATTGCATTAGGGGTCATCGTTTGAGAAAGGGATTAGTCATCATTCCGTGTCCCATTGTGTTAGGGCTCTGGGTTCGAAATCCAATTGTGCCGTTTTCTTTCAGCTCCACCTCCAAGAGTTGTGTAATTTGTTTTCTCTTTGCTGCAGGGGACTGTGTGAGAGTGCTTGATGGTGTCGTCCGTGCTCAGTTACGAAGAGTTGAAGGAAGGGGCTGGTAAACTCTTGTGTACTTTGGAAGGTGTTGGGTTTGAGAGCATTTTCTGCCCGGACTGTTGAGCTCAAGGCTAATTCATTTTACATGTCTGTGGAACGAGGTGATTAGCAGTGTAAATTCTTCAGATTAGCGAGAAATGCGCTTTCATTCGCTAAGCCGAGATGCTTGAAACCAAAAGTCACTTTGTTTGAGCGTGGCTGATTGTGTCGGAAAGGGCCTGAACTCCAGGCATGGAAAAACTAAAGCTCTTTCTGATGTCATTTCATTAGCAGTGAATTATATGTAATTGGCCGAGAATTACTCTCATCACACAGAATTAGGAATATTAAGGGCTGTCAACTGTTATAGCCTTCAGAAAAGCACTTGTTCCAGTCAAAACTCTGCCATTTAAATTGGATTGTGTAAGCTCTTGTAATTGTGCTGTGTTTGAAATGAGCGACATACTGTGTTTTGGTGAAGCAATCATGGAGCCGGAGGTTTTATCAGTGTTCTTTTTGCGCCTGTGACATGATTTCAGGGCATGCTGGGTGTGTTTGTGCTTGGGTGTGGGAGGTTGTGGTGACAGGCAGGGTCCATGTGGAATCTTGCTCTCCCGCATGGCTGTGATTTCTAATGTAGGGTTGAAGCAGGCCCTTCAGTCAGCAAAAACGGTTATTAAAAAGGCTTACATGCATTTGGATCAGGAATGCTCATATTGAGCTATAAATATGCCCTACACAGGGCGGAGACTTTTAGATAAGATGTACTGGCCGTGTCAGGAAGTGCAGCTCCGAGCACCGGAGATCGGCAGCGGCAGGAAGGATTCAGGTATTGTGAGTGGAACTGCAAGCCACTGAAGAAGGAGTGTTGTCTATGAAACTGGTCTCGTCAGAAGAGAAGCCTTTTTTTCTGACCCGCATGTGAGCGTTGTCACAGAAACACAGTCTGTTTTGTTGTGGTTCTGTTTTTTTTTTTTTTGCTTACTGCATAACACACTCTTACAGTGGCGACTGCCTCTTACAGTGGTGAATTCCTGGAGACAGAGAGACAGCAGGCTGGTGTGCTTTCGTGATTTTATTCAGGTGGGTTTTGTTTTTTAAAGTGCTTTGCTGGGTTGTCAGGCTTGGCCTCCCGGTGGTTTCTGAGTGAGGATGTGCACAGGTGGTGTGCTGTCTTTCATCAAAGCTGATGTTTGCGCTGAGGGGAGAGGCGCTCCGTTCTCAGGTATGTTTGCGACAGCTGTAAACCGCCCCCGCCCCTTGTGTTGGGTCATTTTGAGTGTTTGACTTGGGGGCAGAGGTGCCTGGCTTCAGGGCGGACGGGGGGGGGGATGTTTGGTTTTCATTCCACCGGCATTCTTCCTCTTTCTAATCTGTGAGCCATTTGATTGAGCAAATACAGTCCTTGCTTCTGTGGTCTGTTAATCCTGATGAACTACATTGCTGTACGGCTGGCACCGTGGATACGCGCCCTGGGCTCATGCGCAATGCATGGTGTTTGCTGGTAATGGGTGTTCAGTGCAGCAGATGCTCTAATCCAGGGCCAGTTGTATTACATACATCATCCATTTATGCATGTGGGTATGTGCTGAGGCAGCTCAGATCATGTACCTTGCTCAGGGATGCAACAGAAATATCCCAGGTTTTGAACCTGCAGCATTCTGGTTACAGGCCCAGCATTAAAAACCCTGAACCACCTCTCTGTTTTAGATTTTGGAGGATTTAGTTTTTTATCATTTCCTTGTCAGAGATGACAGTAATCCCACCCGGACGAAAACCTGTTTGAAAGCACCACTGGTGGCAGTATAGGGATCTGTGACTCTGTCTTAAGTAGATGCTGGGAGCTCTGGTCGAAAGCACAGCTGGTGACATCGATCCCATTTCTCTGACCTGCAGTGAGGAGGGGGCCACGTTTATCGTGAAGAACCGTTTTTTTAAGGAGTTTCTCCGCGGAGAGCCCTTGGAACAGATGGGCTTGGCGCAGCAGGGCCTGCCTCTCATTAGACTTGGTAATCTGTGTGGTGTGTCTCCCGCACAGGACGGCTAATTCTGTATTTACTCTGCGGTCAGAGATAAGTTCTGCTGTCAGGAAAGGCAGTTTCACACCGCTCCCTGGGCCAAGCTTTACACACAGTGCCCCCCAGGAGCTGATAGTGAACAATGCCGGGCTCGCAGCAGGTTGATTTAACAACGGGCATGCTGGTATGTGGTGTCTGTGCGTTGTGCAAACACCTGTAATCTCTCCCAGTCATTTCTAGGAATTCCTCGGTCTAAGCCCCGTCCTGCTAAGTCATATCATGTGTAGCGTGCAGCACTCGACGAGTTCCCGTCTTTGTATTCAGTACCGACTGTGGTGTCACTGACCTATGAAGTTTGGCAGGTGTCTCCCGCTGGTTGTGTTGATGGTGGAAACTGTAAGAGGGTGTGGGGGTGTTGTATGTTGGGAATAGTACAGACTAATGTCACTTCATTGAAAGCGTTTCACAAACAGGGCCAAATTAGAACAATGCTGTTCTTCACAGACACTCAAACAACAATGCCTTCCATCCCAGTTACGGCACCGAAGGGCCAAAAAGACTGCTAATAATGGTGTGTGGAAGACCTGGAGAGAGTGCAAGAGGATATCAGCACAGCCTTTCCCCCTGAGTTTCTCCCGGTGGTGCACTCTGTTGGACAAAGTTGGTCAGAGGATAGAAGTCCAATGCAAAGTGAGTCCCATTTGCACACACGGTAACCCCAATGTGAGGTAATCCCAGAGTGAGCTGTTTAAGGCATTATGAAGACTCTGGACATACATTGTGTTCCACACTTATTCAGTCTACTCTAGCCTGTGTTCACAGCTGTCTACTTGAAAACAGTCCACCTGCATTACCCTGAGTGTGCTCTTAATATGCTGGGTGTGGTTTCTGTGGACCTTTGTGGATTTACAGTTACAGGTGCTAATGAGCTCTTTCTGTATCTGTAATTGGATAGATGACACACACAGGTGAAAGCGCTAGGTAGCTGATGGTGTTGGTGCTTCCAGGTTTTGTTTGAGCTTTAACTTGCTATAGAAGGTAAATGCTACCTTGTGTGACCTTGCGGGGTTAGCACACTCTTGTGTGGTGTTGTTCAGGAGATATGTTCATTCATGTGGCTGGGAGTGGTGCTCAGGCTGACCTGTGCTTCCGCACATACCCAGCTGAAAAGCTCTTAAAATACAATCAAATTCCCTCATACAGACCACAGATGCCCACTGGAGGTTCCTGTTGTTGCCATGCGTGTCATGAAGACCCCCACCAAAACTGTGATTAGGAGAATTTAAGGCGTAGTTCCTTAAAGATTAAAGAGGACTGGTGCATGCTGGGATTGATGAATGGCGTTCCCTGATTGGTGTGGGTTTACCGTGCCGTAGCCAAACGCACTGAAGGCTGGGACAGAAGCTGCAGGTGCCGGGCAGTGAGGCCCAGATAAGCTCCACACAGAAGCTGGGCAGATAAGCTCTCGGTAACGCCTACCGCCATGTGGAAAAGCCATGAAAGAGATACCCTGCAGGTATGAAGACGCCAGCCCTCCGGTCTGGCACGGGTCCGCTGGGCACTGGCTGCCCACGGAAGTGTGTAATGCAATTACAGCAGCCAGTGGAGGGCTGGGGAGAAAGCAGGGTGCCGTCCTGCCAGTGTATAGAGCACGCTGATCAGAAACAGGCTCTGGAGGTCCTGTTAGTGAACTGACTGTGCTCTGATCTTGAACTAAAACGCAGTGCCAAGTTGTTGTGCAAGTTATTGCTTACTGCAGAGCTATGGTCACCTTTGCACTCAGTCATTCTGCAGATGCTCTTACCCAGAGTGGCTTACAGGATGCATCATAACAAGGCAGGTGAGCGGTAATATAAGCACAGAAGTCATTCGTACTGTAACTTAAACAGCATCATTACACAGCGTTACAGTAAACACACTGTTGCACACAGGTTCCCCTGGAAAGAGGACAGTATAAAGCGAGGCAAACATAGAACAGCGGTGGCAAGGTGCACCAGCCATCAGAAGCGTCCTGTGGCACTCCAGGTATATCAGCTTGCCTGAGTCCAGGGCAAGCCCCACTCTCTGTGTGTTCTGTGGTCAGAGAGGGCACTGAGGAGCTGGGTTAGGGTATCCACACTCTCATGTATGTTTTATTATGCGGGAAGGCCTGGGTTTCAGAGTTGGATACCTATGTCCCTGTCTCCTGCAGCTGCTGACTCTCTGTCCCCGCAGCGAACCTCTCCCGGCAGGTCTGCTGTTGACGGCCTCCCGCGGGTTGGGTGGGATGTTATTAGCGTGCGGAGATTCATTTAATCGAATCAGAGAGAGGGCACATCGTGTGCAGGAGAGGAGGAGGAGGAGGACGGAGCAGTCACGCTCATACAACCCACAGGCATACACACTCCACTCTGTCCTGAAGCATTAGCACATTAGTATCGCTGTCCTTTGCATTACACACACACACACACGCACGCACGCACACACGCTTGAGTATTTCCTAAGCCGTCCTTGCCGTGGCATTGTGGTCAGCCCCCTCTCTCTGTGCCCAGAAAGCTGTCCCCTCTCTAGGCCACAGTGCCCGCTTGTATGATGTGCTAAATGGCCCTGTGTCCTGTAAAAGAGGGGATCTTTTCAAAGAGGAGTGTGTTTTGGAGGCAGGCCAAAGGAAACACCATTCTGCCTGCACTCTAATGGAGCTGCTTAGGGCGGACTCCCCTCCCCGCCCCGGCATGCGCCGCCCTGTCTCTGAGCACGGCAGAATGGTAAGCAGCCCTCCAGCGGCAGCTCGTCACGGGCGGGGAAACATGACATTGTGATGTCATCTCTCCTCCCATCTCCCCCCGACTCGCGGGCTGGCTGTGGCGTTGCGGTGAGAGACCGCTCTCAGCTCCGCCAGGCGTGTGAGGTAGGTCCTGTATTCATCACTGTGGGTTGCGCGTGCTCTGTGGGTGTGTGCCGTGACTGCCTGGCGGGATGCATGCCTTCAGAGGGGGGTTTGGGGGGAACAGCTCTGCATCTGGTTCTGGAGCCGTACGTGAGAATCCTTGCTTCCAGGCTGTTGGTGTTGGTCCTGAGCCGACTTCATTCCGGCCAGTGTAAATCTCAGCTGACGTCATGTGGACACACAGAGGCCAATGGCAGGGTAACTGTAAAAGATACACGCGGGCTTCTGCTTCATGTACTGATGGGAAAGTGGGAAACGTGTTTGGCGCGGCCATCTGTGTCCCTTTCCTTGCTTGTTTAAGTGGTGATTTATCTGTGTGGTGTAAATCGGTCAGCGTGCTGACCTTGGCACTGATGCACATCCTTCATTAATATTCTCCTCCAATCCCGGGTGATCACAGTGTGGAGGGCAGCTGGGAAAAAGGACTGTTCTGTCACCTCTGTGTGATGCCTATTCAGAGGACCAGAGTGTGGGGCACATTATTATTGTTGTTGCAGCTGTTGACGGTAATTATGATTGTAATGGTCACTGTCATGGTCATTATTATCATCATCATCATCAACATAATGTGATGGTCTGGAATGTTAAACCATTTCTCTTGTTCTTTTGGTTTGTGTGACTATAAAGATGTACAGTGCAGGGTGTCACGCAGTATCTTTAGATCAAGTAGAATATTACATTACATTACATTGCATTACTTATGGTTGAGGAGAATAGTGTACACCTCTAAAGATTTGCTTTATCTTAGTCTAACTCATACACTGTATGCCCTGATATTCCAGCTCGGTTTCCTCAGGTTGATGAATTACCCTTATGCGCTGGCCTACATTTTTTAAATTAAGTGTACACTCCACAGCATATCAGGAAGAGGACACAGGTGATGTTGCTTTTTAATAGCGTTAATAAAGACCTGAATTTTATCATCACAACAAAAGGATGTGGTTTTTTCACCCGCTCTTTGGAGGCCGATGAAACGTTCGTGATCAGGTGGTGTTTGAAAGGCTGTGTGTATTATACGGACTGCATGCTGATTCTCAGAAGGACTGGTGATCTCACTCTCACACCTGCGAAAGCGCTTGAGTCAGACTGTGAGGCTGTGTGGAGTCTACCCGAACGTGGTGCGTATGAGCTCAGCGGAGAGGTGTGTGTGTGTCACTCCGCAGAAACTTGACGTGCGTGAGGCATATTTATTTACCTACACCAGCCCACCTGTCTGACACCTGTCCTTTCCCAGCATTTATTAACTGCTCTGTGTTCAGGCCCACAGGTGAAGCCATCGCGCCCGCCATCCCTCACTGTCGTTAGTGGGGATGCTTATCACTGACAGCCTCGCTGTGTTAAAGCTGAGCCTTGCACAGAATGTGTTATGCAGGCTGTATTTCAGTGCTTTTTTATACTCACTGTGTCAGCAGTGCAGTCAGGCAGTAAGTCATTAGAATAGATAGCGAAAGGTTATGCAGAGCAAAAAGGCAGGGCATGTGATGTTAGCTGTGAGTCATGGAAACACACTTAATGCTGCATGCTGGTTCAACATGTTTAGCCTGCTTAGGGTCAAATGCAGAGCATGTTCTCTGGCTGATTAAAATCATCATACATACGTATAGCCTATTTTTTCTTACTGTTACACTTCCTGCATGGAAAAAAAAAGTTAATTCTGCTCAGTTGTCATATTTTATGCTGGTGGTTGACATTTTTCACTGAAAAGATTTCGTTGGCATCACTTAGTCTGAGTAGATCCACGACTACTGTGACATAAGCTTTGCCTTAGAAGTTTAACATGGCTTAGAACTGTAACTGAAAGATGTGTATACACTTTTTCTTGACAAGCAGGCCTATGCAGGGGAGAAACTAAGGCTGAGATCATTTGGTGAACTCTGGATTGTAAACATGAGCAGCAGCTTGGAAACAGCGTGGCCCTGTGTTTTGCCGAATGCATCGGGCTAATTCATTATCTGCCTGTTTTGCCGAATGCATCGGGCTAATTCATTATCTACCTGTTTTGCCGAATGCATCGGGCTAATTCATTATCTGCCTGTGTGTTTTTGCTCTGAGTGCAGCTCGGCAGCTCAGCGCTGACGGTGGCTTGTTTTTTCCGCTGCAGCTGAAGCCCGGGGAGGAATTAACTCACCTTGACTGAGGGGACCTCCGGTGACCCTTGGCTGGGGACATATTCTGGTGAATCTCACCGACGTTCTCTCCAAAACAGGCTTACGCTAAAACCTATTGTAATCTCCCCTGTCTCAGTGATAATGCCGCTCCACTATTTCAGGATTCCCCGTGTCTTCAGGAATGATTAATCGTTATTCTTGGCTAGCCGCTGCTGCAGAACACCAGGGCCTCTGTGCCAGGATGCGAGGTGACCAAACTTTTGACCAGTGGGGCACGGGCAGAGGAAGGGGGGGGGGGGGGGGGGGGAGGCCGCTTGAGTGGCATTTAATTTGCTATGAAAAGGAACTTCAAGGTTTGAACTTGGACGTCTGCCAGTAGTTTTAAATTAAACAGTTAATATGAAGTGGAATCCATTTTAGGTGAGGATTTTTATTTTGTTTGACTGCTGCTTTTATTCAGACTGACCTACACTGACTTCATATACTTTTTATGTGTCCTGAAGGCCATGAAATACTAGAGCAATCCAAGTGAAGTCCTGATCCAGCCCTACAAGAGTTCTCCACCTGGGCCTCATACCTATAGCCATCTGTGGGTGGATTCACTGTGGATTCATCATATTGTGGATTCAGTAGGATCGTGCTGGGCCTATGTAGATGGAGGTTAGCAAAAACTGGCCATTGTCAGCATAAATTGAAATTCAGAATGGAAAATCAAATTGATTACTTTTTGTCAGATTATGTTTTATAGGATTTGTGAATGTGTTCACGCGGTGAATGGTTAACAGACGGACACATGAGAATATATCTTCTCACTGAGATGGAATTCGGTCATTGTAGATATGAAGTTACTCATTTATTTAAAAAAAAAAAAAAAAGACTTTGTTGGCCTTGGTGTTCCCTAAAGTTCAAAAAGTGTGCATGTCTGAAACCTGACCGTTATCACACAGTTCAGGTCACGGTTTCTCTTTCCTGTCAGCTGTTTGGGTGAATGATAAGCTGTATCTGGCCCAGTGATGTTCATCCTGTTTAGGTCACGTCCACTCCAGTGTTATCTGCACCCCGCATTCTTATTTTGCGATAGAGAGCCACAGCATGTCCCTCCATGTTGTGTTTGGATAAGGCTGTTCCTGGGCTGCATAAAGTTACGTAAGACCCCTGTGTGTGTGTGCCTCTGCACTGCCTGCCTCATTTCCTCTGCGATGGCTGTTTTATGCTCTCTTATGTCACAGTAAAGCGCCCCCACTCTGCCCGCTCCCACATTTCATATCAGCGTTGCCTTGCGCGGGAAGTCCACAAATTAAAGAGCAGCTGAGAAGCCGTGGTGAGGAGCTGGTGTCAGTCCTGCGGTGTTACAGGTCCTGCCTCAACCGGCCCGGCCCAGTGTGGAGTGAGAGGAAAAAAGGGGGGTGTTGCATCTCTGAGATGCTCAGGGGGACTCGGCATAATAGCGCAGCTCCATTCAGACTTCAGTGTTGTTAAAAAATGCATACACGTGTATTTCCAGCCCCTTCCCCGCTCAGGAACGGGCCCTATTCACAGGCGCAGGAGACCGAGGTTGTCATTGGTTACCGCGGCTGTGCATTTGCATACTTTGCATGAGAATGGCCGGCGCCTTTCATGGGCGGCGTGTTATGTAAGCGCCGTGCCAGTACCCAGAGTTCCCCTGGGCCTCGTGGCATTGTCCGTTCTCATCCCAGCGATGCCTGCTCCTGTTCCTGTTCCCGTTCCCGCTCGCTGTGCGATCGGCTCCGCGGTGAAAGGGGTTCTCATCACGCTGACCTGAGAGAGCTGAGCTCAAAACCTGTGCTGGATTCACAGCGCTAAAAAGGGCGAGAACAGAGGTAAGGGGATCGGTGCTGTTAAATGCTGCTAAAAGCGCTCCTCTGACCTATGAATCATCGTACTGAAATGCTCCGTGTGTGCAGAGGAGCTGACAGTAGTGACAGTGCCTTTAATGCAATTTAGCGTCAGAATGAAACAGTATGCTGTGCATTCATGTTAATTTGTTGTCATTATGGAGGGAGAGAGAGCGAGAGAGAGATGCCTGGCATTACAGGAGTGGAGAGCAGGGGCAGGAATGTGAGGCTGCGTTGTGTTGTGGACCCGAGTCCAGAAATGCTTAGGTTTAAATGCAAAAGTATATGTAGCGTGTACGTGCGAGCACGCACGTGTTGTCTGGCAACCTGTGCTGTACTGCACAGCCATTGTGTAAGGTGGTTCTTGATTGACAGAGCGTTGTCTGTTTAATTGTTTAGTGGATATGACCTGCCGGTGCACACCTGCGTGCGCTTCCCCTGTGCATGGTGCCAAAGACGGCTCCAGCCCAAACATGCTCAGTGCTTGCCTTTTTATGAGAGAAGCACTTGAAAGCAAATGTGATGTTGCTCTATTTTTTTTTTTTTTTTTGCTTTGATACATTAGCGGACGATGAGCACCAGGACTTATGATCTCAGGTTTGGAAGTGGTAGTGAGTGAGGTTGAAGTGTGGAGTTTGGAGTGGAGAGAGCGGGACTAGGACAAGGGGGAGGTGGGAGGTATAGAGGAGAAATATCCTTCCTCCTTTTCAAACGAGCAAAACCTCTGCCGGAGTGCTGAAACCTGTCAGAACTGCAGCCCTGTGATGAGTGTCAGAGGCCCAGGCTGCCAGCCAAGGGGCGTGTCAGAACACGAGCGGTCTGTTGGGCGTGCTGCGGTCCCTGGCGAGGGCCTGTCAGGCCGCGGGGAGAGGTCCCGCCTCATGGAGGCGGCCGGGATTCAGCCCCGCGCCCCTGAAGCTGTTTGAAGTGACACTTTGGCCTCTGTTTCCTCTCACCGCTGAGTGCTTCGTCTTTCATTTTGAGTAATGAGTTTATGGAAATTTTGTTTTCTTTTTTTTCCACTTCCCAGTCATTGCTCAGCATTTTTACTGTTGCATTATATCTGGTCATTTAGCAAGCTTATCCACAATGACTGATAAAGCTGCATACAAGAATGTTAGGTTAAGAGCAGAGAGGATACGAAATCAAAAATGTGACAATACAGTAGTGGAAGTCATTACGTAATCTGTTGTGTTCCCTTAACCGCCACAGTGGGTACAAGATGAAGTTTGAATCCATAGCGTGAATGTGCTTAAAAGAAAAAGCACGTTCAGATGAGTTCAGTGTTAGTTGAAAGGTGCACCTGCTTTGTTCTTTTCTTTTAAAACGTGTTTCCATTAAATCCAAACAAATATACTGTATGGGCAGGAGCAAAAATCTTGCTTAATTTTCTAACTTGTCTCTAACTAAGTTAAAAACAAAGATCATTACACAGATCAGGGATCTTGGGTGGCATTAAAACCAATTTTAACTTGCCACACGTAGGTGGTAAAACTGGTGTTGTTTACTGGCAAAGGATTTCATCTGTCTTATCTCTCGTTCCTTTCACCCTACCGGTAATATCTGTGGTTTTCAGGAGTCACGCGCCAGATCATAACAGTTCTTTGTATAATTTATTCAGACTGATTGCAAGGTTCTCGTCCCGTAGCTCTTTGAATCAGACCTTGGAGTTGCTGTTCTGCGTTCGTTCGCGTGATGAAAGCTTGGTAAGAGGCAGGAGCACAGGCTTTGAATGAAAGGTGAGGGTGTTGAAGAGGATAAGCTGCTCTGATTTTGGCCACTCCACCCGCACTTTCAGGTCTCTGAGAAAGCGGGAGATGTGAAAACAGGAACTCGCTGCTAAAAATACTTGATTTTCTTATTTCAGAATTACATATTCAAAACCTGTTAAAAAATTGTTGATGGCAATATATATATATTTTTTTGCATCCCACGTCAAATTTTATCCTGCCTCTATTTTTAAAGCATAAATATCTCCATGAGAAAATATGTCATGGCAAAGAGAGAAAAAAAAAAACCTTTATATTCTTCTTAAAATCAGACCTTTTTTTCCTGCACAGCCTTGGCGGCATGTGAAATAAAACCTCAGCAGATGCTTAACACGTTTCAGAGATAAAAGCTCTGAATGCGCAGAGCAAAAGAAAAATCACGCCAAACAGATATGACATGAAAAGGTATTGAAGAGAGTCATGTGTGCTGGAAGGGTCAGCTCCAGGGATAGTAGATGGGCGAGTAAAATGATAGAAGGTAGTGTCATTTTTAATGCAGGCTTTCTATTCAGCAGAATGTTATATATGTACATATCGACAGTAGCTCAGAGAGCTGGAGGCAGTGCTTTGTACCAGCAGTAACCTAGTAACCTTGAGTAATGCACTGTGTGTGTACAACCCCTGGCAAAAATTATGGAATCACGACACTTAGAGGATGTTCACCCAGCTTTTTTACTTTGTAGCAAATAAACAAATCACAGATATGACACAAAACAATTTTTGTTGAATAGCTGAACATTCTGGCTTCGTGAAACATACCTCAAACAAGTTAAATTAAATTATTTTAATTAATGGCATATATTTTTCCAGATCAAGTAGAGGAAAAAAATATGGAATCACCTTGTTATTTGCATTTCTAAAACAAATACCGCACAAGTCTAAAAATGCAAATTAATCTGCAGTTACAAGAGAGTGCTTGCAGACCTTAACGAGCTGTTGGACTTGGCTAATTGAAAGGAAACATGGCCCCAACAAGAGAGTTGTCAATTGAAACAATGGAAAGGATTATAAAACTCCTTCAAGAAGGAAATCCAATACGGAAGAGAAGAGAGCAACGGAGATTTCACAAGAAGTGCACTTGTGTGTGAGAAGAAATGTTCAGATAATATCTACATGGCTGGTTAAGTAACTAGGTAGTAGCCGTACCTAAATTATTTTGGCTTGTGAAAAATCCAGCCGGCTGGTGAGTTTTTTCATCTACCAGCCCTCCCTGGCTGGTGGACCAAAAAGTTCATTTCAGACACTGCTGAAGGCAGCAAAATTCAGGAGGGATGAACAGCTATGTCTGTCAAAAGCACATTTCAGATTTGAGCTCAAGTACTGAATTACTGTTAATAACATTTTCAGTGATATCTGACCGATGACAGCTAAATTGTATGCCAGACTGTACAGAAAATGAATGCTTTCAAAAGTACTGAAAAAGTGACCTTTTTCTCGACAGCTATTGTTCTGAAACTTGGTTTTAAATGTTGAGAGGTTTCACCCCGAAAATGTTATCTATAGTGTACACGTCTCTGGATTTCGAAGCTATTAAAAGGAAACATTTGGTAAAGGATCATGTCTCATTTCGAAGTCTGTAACATGAAATTATGATTGTGCCAGTTTGCATTACCATCTGTCTTGCTGAGGTGATATCGTATCCTTCACAAACACTTGTCCTGTGCTTGTAGTTTTCCCTTCTCTGTTTTTTCTGTTCGTCTAATTGCTTTTAATGGAGGTCTGTGTGAGCACATCGCCGAAGGCAGGCTCGTCCAATGATTGTCGAGACGTAGAATTGTCTCTGAAGAGCTATTAAATAGCACATTTAGAGTCGCCCCTGCAAAGAGTCGCTGCTGTGGCCGTCGGTGACATCACAGGAAGGCCGCCTGTCCTGGCTTAATGGGTTCTAATTTTCCAGTGCTGACCTGACTGTTCCAGGCTCACTTTCTGAGGCAATAACCTAAATGAGATGGCATACAGAGGCGATCGGATAGACGTGCCACAGATGCACCTGACAGGCTGTGCCATATTCATTGCACACATTATCTCCTCTTAGCTTCTCTCTCTTTCTCTCTGTCTGTCTCTCTCTCTCTCTCTCTCTCTCTCTTTCTCCCTCCTCTCTCTGTGACATCTGGGGCTGAAGTGACTAATACAGTATGTCTGCAGTCAGCCAATCACTGAGTATCCCTGGTCTGCTCAGGTGTTGATTGAGTCTGCCTGGTGGTGCTGTGATGTTGATTGATTGTGCCTGGTGTGCTGTGGTGTTGCCCCTGATGGGCTCTGTTCTCTGTTGACAGACATGCCGGCCCCTGAGTGTCGCTGACAGGCAGGACGTAGGATCAGAAGCAGGAGAGCCATGGAGTCTTGTGCGGAGTACCAGGGGGAGGCTGACAGAACTCTGGTGAGTAAGACGAGGATCTCTCTTTTCAGGACGGAGGGACAATAAACCCCCAAAAACCTGCTAGTAATGTCATTCTTACATGAAAGTGCGTTGGTGGAAACACCATTGATCTTGGCTGCAGGTTGACATATTATTTTGGGTATTATGGGTGGCAGTGTAGCATAGTGGTACAGCTTTAGGAAAAGTAATTAACCCGCAGTTGCCTCAGTAAATTTTTTGCTGTATAAATGGATAACATGTAGAAATTGTAACCTATGTAATTCGCTCTGGATAGCATCTGCTAAATGTATGTATTGTGTGGATTGTGTTATTGAAAACTTGATGATGAAGTGATCGGGATTTCACTGGAAAGTAGTTAGAAGATGCACCCAAAACTTCTGATTCTGACAGTTCATTTCATGTAATGATTTAATTTGTCAGTTGTGGAAAAAACTCGAGGGTAGCCCAAGAGAATCATCATCTTGCCCTGGGCAAGCACCACTGAATTATCAGAGTACTGGCTAAGTTCACTCGAGCTGTGCTGCAAGTGTTTCTAACAGTTTTCATCAAAGGAGTCTGTATTTAAGTAGTGGAACTTGGGATTAATCTCTGAGCTGAAAAAGAAAACGTTAAATCTCATTTATGGATAATGGGTGATAAAAAAAGATTTGCTTTGAAACTTTTCCGGATCTGTCACCGCCACGCCTATCCCTCCGCCCCCAAGTTGCAAAGCGTACACCCAGCCTTTGAGTTCCTCTCCCCCCTCCACCATTAAGGTCAGGACTGACAGTGTAATTGCCTGCACTTGCTTGATATTCTCCTTTTGGTCGCAGCTGAAGTCTTGGCTGTAATGAGGCCATTAGTGTGAAGCAGAGGAGCATGTTCTGCGCTCGTCAGCTCTTAATGATAGCAAGGGATGTTAGTACTCAGGCTGTGTGAAGCCTCCGCTGATCCTGCTGTAGACTAGGCAGGAGGCCTGTCTGTCTGCCCAGCCAGCGTTACCGTCAGCCCAGACATCCTGATCGTCTCGTGGCATTCAGCTACGAGACGAGCACTCCAGGGACCAAAGTCGCAAAGCTTCAGAAGTCACTTTTTTTTGATGTGTTTGTTCTTGAGGAAACTGCAAAAACATTCTCTCCAGAGTTCAATTAGTCTTGACTCTTGAGCCTGTGGGTTGAATTTGTACATATCAGCCTGCCCCCCCACCCTGAGTTATTGGCAGCCAAGTCAGTGGTGGATGAGGGGAGTTTTGCCATTCTTAGTGAAAGTATTGTAGAAAACCAGCTTTCAAATCCATTCAGATTAGATCCATTTTTTGTACTCTCAGTCATTGGATGAGAAGACAAAAGCATATTCAGTACGACTCAGGTGTTGCTTGGCATGAATAGGCACAGGTATCCCTGTGGATCTCACCATCAGCATGCACTCCTGAGGTCTACCGACACTAGGAGCAAACAGGGCGTGGACTGGCACAGTAATGTTGACATGAAGCATAAAGGGCCATTACACCGTCAGTCCCCGGGTCCTCAGTTTTGTAGTTTGATATTAGCAGAAACACAGGCTGCAAGGATGAAGGCCCAGTGAAAATATCGATTCCCCTGTGTGTACAATAAAAATCGATGACTTCTGCAAGACTCCACAGTTACTGTTGGACTCCCACCGTATGTGGCCTTTCTTCTCGAGGAACAGGATTCCCCTTATCTACCCCTGAGTGCTAATCCTCAAAGGCAATTATAACTCCTCATTGTGGGAATGATTACTGCACCGGCTCCTTCCCTCTCATGGGGTTTACCGTTGATAACATGGCTGAGGGCTCTTTTCTCTTCTGCAGGACTGTAGATTATCTCACACCACCATTTAAAATGGTCTTAAGCGATGGCCGTTTATTTGCGCGTCAAACCATCTGCACAAAGTTCTCATGGTGTAACTAACAATGACTGCTGTTGTTCCTTTATTTTTGCATTCATGTATGATTTCCTGGGCAGTGTCCACAAAGGGAAGCTAAAACATGCATCTCTGTACAAAACACAGCAGTGCCAATTCAAGGGCAGCATGAAAGCACTGCTTGAAGAGAATGCAGCAATAGTTTTTAATAATAATATGCATGCATTTTTAAATTAGCCAGAGCCCATGAGCCATGGTTTTTATGAAACAAACTGAAACAAACCATGCTGGGTTACGTTTACTTGCCTTGTTAGCGGATCTTACTGTGCATATTCTGGTGTGTTGGAATAAAACAGCACTGAAGAACTGTGGTCTTTTCCTCACGGTTCCTGTCTCTTAAAAAAGGGGCCTCTAACCACCCCCCCCCCTCCCTTTTTTTTTTTTTAAACAAAACAGTTTAGCTCCTAAATGAATTATGATGGCACAAACAGCTTTCTCTGAGTCTGACTCAACCTAAGGCATTCTCTCAGAATTCTTGTTCAGTTTAATGAGATACAAACATTAAAATGAGCAGTTATGACTCATCCTAAGAAAGCAATCTGACCTAAATGATGGTGTCGTTGGATTGCAGAAATGGGCAGGTGTTTACAGTATATGTCCATCAGCTCTCCCCGTGCTCCTCCTATATGACTGTGGCAGGGAGAGAGATGCGAAACCCTGATGAAATTTCCGATAATGAACAGCCGCCCTTGTCGTCTTCCTCCATCTTTATGAATTATCACGGTGTGGAGCTGTGGCGTGCTATCACCTGCCTCAGCACGGGACAAATGCAGATGTGGAACTGCAGATATATACTATATATACTCTGTGTCCCAATTTGCTGTATTTATGCACGCAGGAGCTACAAGGTCTTGGAAAAAATTCCAGTCAGTGGTGTTTTATGCGTCCTCATCAAGCTCCGCTTCATGCAATGAAGCCTGTTGTTGTAGTCAAAGATTGCTAACGCCAATTTAAAGCTGTCACAAGTAGCCTTAGTTCCTCTTTCTGTGGTAATGGTGTTTTTGCTCTGGGCTTTTTGCACTGGAGGGTTTTTTAATAGTTTGAGGTCATGATTGGCTGTGGGAATGCTTTAAGAAGAGGCATTAACCTTCTTGTGGTGGTTGAAACTTGTGAGGGCGTTGAGGACCGGAGCAGGCAGCATCTGTGTCATGTGAGGGTTATTGTTATTCACCGTCTGATCTGGGTGCTTTTAGCACGAGGATGTGGTGTGACGCTACAGCTCACTTTATTCAGCTCCTATTTGTTTTTTTTTGGGCTCTGGGGCTAGCGGCGTGTTTGCGTTCGTGGACCACAACGCCTCCTGTGAGTGCAGTTCCTCTTCCTGCTGATACGGACCATTCCTCCACAGAAACTGTCAGACTCTTGAGTGCTGATTGCCCGGCTGTAGTCAACACAGCCGACCACAGGGACTGGCAGAGACATTTTGCTCAGGTCCTGGTTTGAGCCAGCCACAAACTCTGAATTTAGTCTGTTTTCTTTACTGCCAGTTTGACCACATTGCCTTATGTTTCTAATATTGCATACAGTATGTCATGGCATACGATTATATGCTTTGGTGCGAAGGCATTCCTTGCAAAACCCTCCAGTTTGGGAGTCATTTGTTGCCAGTGCAGGGGCTAGACTCCAAAGAGAACCCTGTGTGTCTTTCTCAGTCCGCAGTGGTAAAAATGTTGTGGCAGGAGTCATGGTCTTACTTGAGCTCAAGTTATCTCTCACTCCAGGGTAAAGCTCTGTGCCTTGTAAATTGCAGGCGCATACATTGGCACTTGCAGATGGCTTGCGTCAGGATTGCCAAAGTAAGAGCAGTCTTAATCCATACTTTATTAGCTATTGAACATCAGGCCTGTAATATACCCGACTTGTCTATGGGAGATTGAGGGCAAAGGGAATAGTGCACTAATCCCCCTTAATCACCATATCAATATATTGATATTCAAAATCAATACTGGCTTAGGCTACTGTGGAACATATGGACAGTGTACTGTGAAGAAGCACACAGTTTCACAGTTGTGAAATTAGAAAACGTAGATTCTAGACTGTTTCAAAGCTCCTAGGAGTAGCCAGTTGTCAAGCTATCAGAGTCTGTTGGAGACGACAGGTAGGCTGCGGGACTGTAATTATGATGAAGGGCCTTGGCAGCGTTCTGCAGGGCTGCTGGTACTGAAACATTCAGACACATTTTTCACGTCGTGAAAGAAGGGCTTAGAAGCTGGAAATTCAATAAACAGACATGCGAGCCACAGTAATAGGCTAATCAGTGATTTTGTTGTCAGCATTCTCGAGAAGCGATAAGATCGTCAAACAGTATTCCGTGCCCGTTCGTTTGAGAAAACTCTAGTTACCAGCCATTTCTTCCTATCTTACAACACCGTGAAATGCTTATAATTCCAGAATACTAACTGATTACCAAGAAACTACAACGAGCCATGAATCTTAATTCTGTTCTGAGGTCAGTCTTTACTGTCTTTGAAGGAATAAAGTGTTCAGTTGCTGCCTGACTTGTCTGTTGTGTTGGCATTCGTCCTAATTAAGGCTGTTAGTGTGATTTCGCAAGCAGGCCAAGTGGCATCTGGAGGATCGAATTTTGCGTTTTTTTTTCCCCAGTTAGTCTGTGACACCATTTCTTGTCACAGCTGTTGCTTCCTGGTTGTCAGTCTCTTTCTTCCTCGCCTCCGATTGAGGTGCAAAGCGTTTGCTGTGGCTGCTGCTTCTTCCAGTGCATTCACCTTTGGGGCGTCTGTCTCCCTTATGATTGGATCTAAGTGGACAGACCGATGCTTTGATGCCTCTGTTCTGTTGTTATTCTTATTGGTCCTTGAGGCCACTGAGGGCTGATATAGTTTTCTTTGCTCTGACAGCCTGTCTTCTCCTACAGTTTGCGTATTTATGTCTTGTTGGGTGATTTCTGTCTGCTTTTGCTGAAAAAGAAGACAAATGCTTTGAAAATGATTTCTCAATACCACATGATATTTGGTGTAGTTATATTTGGAGTACTTACAATGTGGTGTGGTTAATTAATATGAGCCTCTGGATAGCTCTAGACATTTCTATTGAGCTTTCAGTCAGCAGAATGTTGGTTCAGATTTGTTGTCAGATTTTGCTTTAACGGTAATGTAAAGGTGTGAATAAGTCTCTGTTCAGTTTAATATTTGTTCATTAAAATTGTGTACGTAGTATATTTTGACATGGTCTGAGTTCACTCATGCCTACATTAATTCTGGACCTGTGTTGCTGTGTTCTTAGATTTATAGACAGGGAGGAAATGAGCTGCTTACAGCCTGATATCAGATGAATAAAACCTGGGCTACCTCTGGGTTTGGCATTAATATGCCTGGATGCTGAGGATTGCTTGTCTTTCCTTGAATGTACATGAGTGAGTCCAGTGAATCCTACTCAGCTAGAAATTTGGGTTGTAAGTTTATCACATTTTACCTAAGCGATAAGACTTTGACATTAATTTATAAGCATATACATTATAAATGTAAAAGGTTGAAAGCAAAGTTGCTTGAGAACAAACCATGCAGATGTAAGCATCTGTGGAAACTTGAAACAGGCCCGCAAGGTACCGTCCCAACAATGCTATATTTGAGCTGGAATTGGTCATAACTGAAGGCATGACCTGGACAGAAGTCAGCAGGAGACGATGGCCTTATAAAAAATGAGAGCCCATTTGAATGTCTTCCAGTGTATTTCCACATTGCAGTCTCATTTCTCACACTGCCTGCCCTGGACACAGCTCCGGGTGGAAGCTCCCCCGCCGCCTCCATTCTTCAGTTGTCACATGCAGTCAGCTGTCTAAAGCCGAGTGTAAACAGTGGAGTAAGCCTGTCTCCTGAAGCCAGCAGCATTGGGGAGAAAACCGGAGCACAAACACAGGATGAAGAACGGTCTCTGCCCCCCCCCCCCCCCCCGGTGATCGATTCGTCCTGAGAACCAGGCATCATATCCCCAGGAGAGGCCGCTGAGCCTGGCCCAAATTAATGACGTGTCCCTTAACCCGGCCGAGGCTGTTAAAAATACACTTCACCCAGTTCTGATTCTCATTCTCACTGTCAAAAAAAAAAGGTAACCTCAGCAAATGTGTTGTTTAAACCACTTTGTGGTGCCTTCTAGATCTGTGGATACGATGCATTAATGAGGCTATTTGTTTCTTGTTGTAGCCATCTCTGTCCTACATAGGGAACTGGTTTTCTATGTAGGGCAAACGTGAAATTAATGTCTCAGTAATTCTGTGGAAGAAAGGATTATGCATTTTAAGGGTGACTTCACCAAAATTCTTAAATGTAATACTGTGCCTTAAGGTATGCATTCTGAAAAGCAAGTAGCCTGTTTCACAGAGGAAATATTTGCATTTCTATCCATAATTTTTTCCCGTGTTAAAGATGGTGTGTGACACTCCCCCACTCTGTCTGTGTGTGTTAAATTAATCAGAATAGTTTTTCAAAGAATGTAACTATCCACAGAAAGAATAAGTAAGACAACAATTCTGGGTTTGTTTGAGGATTTGATGGCCTAAATTAGGTTACGAAACCACAAAAGCTTGTTTTCCTGGATGGTAATACAAATGTTAATACAGCCTTTCGATATGCACACACCGCACTGTGGTTTACACGTAGACCGTTTTAATTAAAGGCCAAGTAAAAACACAAGTATCCTGTTGTTCGGGGGGACGGTGTGTTAAATGTTAAAGATTAATGGTGAAAAAGTTACACAGCAGGATTAATGACCAGGAAATCAGGATGCCTGATTGTTTTTCCACAATGACCAAGGAAATAAAACTCGCACTTGAGTTTATTGGTGCAGAAGGGCAAGAACTGACCAGTAAACTGTTTTTTGGGGGAGGTGTGTGTGAGACAAGAGGAGAGGAAGGAAGAGAGACTGGGAAGGAACATAGAGGCGCTGCAGAGGAAGAGAGAAAGAAATAAAAGAAGTGGGCGGCAGCTTGAGAAAGGGTGAGCAAAAGAAAATGAGCAGAAGAAAGTGGAGACGGCAGAGAGAGAGAGGTGGTCAGAGCAGTTGCAGGGGATAGTGGTGTGATAGCATGAGACAGTGACTAGTGCTCTCTGGTAGGCTCTCTCTCTCTCTCTCCTGCTCGCTTTCTCTCTCTCTCTCTCTCTCTCTCTCTCCTGCTTGCTTTCTCTCTCTCTCTTTCTCTCTCTCTCTCCTGCTTGCTCTCTCTTTCTCTCTCTCTCTTTCTCTCTCTCGCTCTCTCTCTCTTGCTCTCTCACTCTCTCTCCTCCCGCTCTCTGAGCTCTGCGCTCAGTCTCTCGCTGTGTTGGGTCGAGCCCTGCAGCTCGGAAGCAGAAGGACAGGGAGGATCGCAGGGTAACCGCACTCTGTGGGGGGGGGCGGAGGGGCGGCACTTCCTCCAGAGCAGCTCTCTCAGGACCTCAGCGCACCACAGCCTCACCGCCAGCCTGTCACAGTACGTACTGCTATGCTTTTAAAGAGCGGGTCCCCATCAACGGGTTCTCAAACAGCGGCACCTTTACGGGTGGGTGAAGGAGGATGTGGCTGATGCATCTGTGTTGCTAAATGACAGAATTCTGTTGTTTGCGTTCATTGTGCACCGAAAAGCCTTATATTTGCAGGACAGAGAGGCAGAAAGTTTTTATGGTTAAACAATTACAGAGTATTATTGTAGTTGGTGTGCAAAGTATGTGGGTTTTATCTCTGTGCACATGGTTTTGAGAATATGAAGTTGTAACTTGTGTGGCTTGTATTGTACAGTACAGTGTGTACAGTACAGTTTCTGAATGTGACGGTGACTGACTGGGTCACGTTTTCCCCGTCATCTGGACCAGACAGGCGTGAGTCCATGTTCTTCCTGTCTTTTGTGGTGGCTGGAGTGTCTGAAAGGTCAGCCATCTCTTCAGCCCTGGGGCAGGTATCACCACAGGTATCACCAGGGTGTGCCTATCAGAGCTTAGATTGGATTAATCAGAGACAGTGAAGGGCTGTCAGGAGGAGGCTGTAGCTGGTATTTCTTAGAGTGGGAGCTGGGTGAAGACTGTCATCTCACAGAGCACACACACGCTCTGTGTATGCATGTGATGTCTGTTTGTGCTGTTGTACACAGTAGCCTGGTGTGAGCGTCCGGGTGAACATGGATCACGCTGGCACATTAGAGCTGTGCTCACCGCCAGGCCCCACAAATAACAAGCGGTAAGTTAGCTGAAACAAGCAAGGAGCATTGTGCAGAAACCCGGTGGCGTGGTTTCACTTCCCACATTCCCACAATGCTCCCCTGTGTCTCTGACAGCGTCCCAGGAATTAGCGCACAGAAAGCGTGCCTTTTGTTCTCTTGCACATTCTTGCATAGTTTACAGAAGAGCTGGACAGTGGCGTTCGAGTGCATGTATGCAGATTGATTTCTTTTCGCGGAATGCTGCTGTAGAAATTGATTTCAGAGGCTCCACTTCTAGGTGTTTGATGTCTCTGGGGTGGATCCCAGGCAACAGTGCTATTATACTGAAGACCATAAGCTATGAAGAGCCTTGCACCAGAAAGCTCTTGTCCTGCCTGCTTATGATCAGTGGAAGCAACTACTTTGATGTCTTTAAGTGTGTCCTTAGTCTACATTTGAACCACAGCAAACCGAGGACGTTTCATAGATAGAATGCGCTTATCGTGGCTTTGATTGTCATTTTGGTATTAAAAGTTATCTGTTAAGTGTCTCTGCAGCGGGGCTACACACGTTCTCCATTAGAGCCGGTTAAAGCAGGGTCTGTTAGTGCTTCCTCCTCGACCGAGTGGCCATCTCCCCTGTGCTACAGGTGCAGGTTTCGGGGCTTGTCCGAAAGAGCGATTCGGTCGGACGGGCGAGCGGCTCGTCGCTGCTATCGCAGTGCAGCACGCCGTGGCACAGGGTGAGGTGTGGCATTTGCATTTTGACTGTGCCGGAGTTCTGCATTCCCTGTGCGCGCATTTTCCCCACGCTCCGTTTGATGTGTGCTGCGCGCGATGCGACTGGTCTAAAGCTCCCCTGCGTGCAGAGACGGATGCACCGTGTGTTCGGTAACCACCTATCAGGCGTGCAATTTCAGAACGCGCTTTTCCCCCAGTTAAAAACACGCTCCAAACGGACGTGTGGAGTTTCAGAGTGCTGAGATGACGTGGGTGCGTTCAGAGTGCAGCCGGGTCTGGCAGCACAGGGCTGTTTCTTCAAACAGGGATCCACAACGGGTTGCATGTTTCCAGTAAAGCTGAGAGCACTGTATAGAAATCTCGGACCCCGGTGCCTGAGGCTGAGGTCTAAGGGATGTTTACTTGTGGGTTTTGTAGTGTCTGCCTCTCTTGGGGATCTGTTTGTTCTGTGTTATGTCTGATGTTCTGGGATGGAGTCGTCGGGTCTGTGTGTGTGAAGGCTGTGGGCTTCACTGTGTGGGCAGAGAGTAGCTGGCCTCCTGCAGCCGCTCAGGAACGGTGCAGTTGGTCTTCACTCCCAAGGCAACAGGTGTTCTGTGTCTGTTTTGAGGATGTTGTCGTGTATGTGTCATCCTGTCATATTTTAGTGTATTGCTGTTGGGAGGGGAGGGCAGTTTGAGAACAGCTGTCTCAGTCAGCTGGTGAAATAGGTTTTCCTGTCAACGGCAAATACCCTGACTTCACTTCCTATGATGGTTTGGTTCTCACCTCGCAGCTACTCATGGATGCATTTGTCTTCTTTTAAACATGCTTTTCATAAGATATTATTTCTTTAGGCTGTACTGGGGTTTAGGTCCTTGTTAAGCTGTGCCTTTGTAGGAGCAGTGTGTGTTTTTCTCCCTAATGTCTTGCTTGTGGTTCCACCCCCCTTCCCTCGTCCCCCTCATTTCTGTCTGTCAGGTTTATCAGTTCTATCTTTCCCTGTAATCCCCTCCTCTCTCAGTAGGAACTCACGTCATCTGCAGCCTACTAAAGAGCTGCCCTGCTCCCCATAGTGCTGAAACACAAGACTGAATTTATATCAGCTCCCAGCCTCCTATCACTAAAGCCATAATCTCACTGTAGCCTTCTCCTCATTTGGTCATCTCCTTCCTATTGAAGACTAATATCAGTCACCAGTGGACCGCCGTCTCCCAGACTGATATCAGTCACCAGTGGACTACACTGTCCCAGACTGATATCAGTCAGCAGATTGCCCTATCCCATGCTAATTAATATTAACAGTTTACAGGACTGCTTGGACTGCCGCAGGGTACTCTGGTATGAGACAGAAGGCTATTAGCTTAATGTCAGTCATTTAATAGTGGCTGTCCCGTGACCCGCCTCTGAAGACCAGGTGAGTTCTCTCTGGGACGTCGGAGGTGTGGAGTGAACCAGGCTGTCCACTGTACTGCCCACTCTGGCAGGAGACCAGGACTCTCTTGCTGCCAGCTCCTTTTCTCAGCATGGGTTTCCTGTTAGCACTCATCTCACTTCCCCAAACAGAGCTGCAGAAAAAAACCCTGCGAGACGTCGTTCTGTAACATTTCCTGTCAGGGGTCCATGGCGTACTGCGTATTACTGTGGCGTTGTACATGCATCCTCAACAGTTCTAACTGACTAGTTTCCCACCAAAACTGCGGGCTCAAGTTAAAGAGCCTCTGACAGAGAGGAGTTGTCTCTGAATGAGTGTCTGATTGTAAAGAGTAGATATTATTTTGAAGCAGTTAAATCAGCCACTGCAGAAAGGGTTTGCTGAACCACTTTCTGTCTGTTAGAACCACTCAGTATATCATTATCATTACCATACCACAGCAAAATTTGGCACGTGAATGGAGCTAATTTGCAAATTGATTCAATACAGTGTATTTTAATATTTTTGACTGTGAGTCCGCTTTCTGGTCTCTGTGTGTGATTTGTGCCCTTATTTTATGCCAGTGTGTGTTTTCCTCTGTCTTTAGAGGATCCTCAGTGGCATTAATGGCTCTAGAGTCACGTCTGCGGTAGCGAGCACCGTTTCATCCACACGGCTTCACAGCCCTCACGTCTGTTCATCAGGGGGGTGTTATTTATGGGTGCTGTCCAGGGCTCCACACAGGCAATAAATCAAGATCCAGGCCTCACTTTTCACTCCGGTCCCCCTCCGTCAGGCTTGGCTCCTCGGGACGGGTCTCTCTGCCAGGCCAGAGCCTGTCATCTTCCCCGGATGGAATGGCTGTGACACGGATGGCCTGCTGGGGCGGCCGCTTCCTCTCAGGTGCTGCGGTGTTAGGAAGGCAGTTGGCTGAGACAGCAGCTGTGCTCCTTGCTGCTGATATTCACCTGAACGCAAAAGCTCTGACAGTCACGGTCCTGGCTAATGCGCGCTGTGACGGGACGCCCTGTCAAAGCGGTTAGTGATACGGCGTGTCTCAGGACTGGCAGAATGTCGGTTTGCATTCGGAATTCTTCAGCGGCCTGGCGGTTTAGAGTCTCCCCTTCTGACCCCAAAGGATTGGGGGTCCAATCCCCATCTCAGTGTCCCCATCTCAATCCCCATATCAAAGTATTTAAAAATGACACCTACTGCCTCTTTTCTTAACAATCAGAATGAAAAGAGAGGCATCATGGGTAATTTCCATGTGGTAGACTGGTGTCCTGTCCAGGAGTTGTACTGGTACGTCAAGCAGAGTCATGTGACCAGAATGAGCCGTGTCCCTATGAGCTATGCAGGGTTGGGTTGGCAGTGCTGCTGGATTTGTGGCTGCAGTGGCATCCTCAGCAGCCTGTTTGATACTGCACTGAAACAGGCAGCAAGGCTAAAACTAATGCAAAGCAAAAATTAATGAGCATTTCTGCCCCTGACTGTCGAACTCTGCTCCAGTTGTACCCTGGATGTGGACACGTCACATTGGCTTTCAGGTTTGTAGTTTTCTGAGGGTGCAGGTTGTAGTTCTGATACAAGTTATCCCGACGAGTTGAGCCCTGGCACTTCAACTGCAGGCAGTTGTTGGATATTTGACCCTCACCGAATGGAAGATGGATGTTGTGACACAGTGTCGTCAAAAGACTTCATCCAAAAGCGACTGTCCGGACCAAGTTATGCCTCTTGTATTTGGTGTGTTTGGGTGTGTTTGGGTGTTTTGGCGTCTCTGCTTCAGGACCGCACTAAAGTGCTGATGTGGGTCGAGTTTCCCCCGCCGTTAGTTCAGCTGCAGTTAACTCTGCGGGAGGGGGATTTGCGCTGACCGCCGCGGTTTGTGTAATGTTTGACAGGGAAGAGCTCCTTGAGTGTTTTTCATTAAGCGAGCCGTGGCCGCTGGACACTGGCGGAACAGCTGAGGGGGGCATTATGGACTTGTTCAAATAAGCAGAACACTTTCACTGTTTGCCTTTACTGCCCCTGCCCACAGCTGCCTGCTGTTTTGGGAGGATCCAGAGTGGCCGCCGTCTCAGTGATGTGCTCTGCACAGGGAATTTGAGTGATGCTCTGTTTGCCATGTCTAAGAATGTTTAACTGATATTACCTCATAGGTAACTGATATTTTCTCATAGTTAGAAGGTCCTTTGAAGCACCCTCTTTTCAAGTAATAAAAATACTATTATAAGATTATAATATTTATTGTGTATATATACTTATATATAAAGTATAGTACTAAAAATAGTATTAGATGTAGAATATTAGTGTGCATTTAGTATTTTGTATTGATAATTGCAGCTAATTTATCAGCAGAATGTCTTACACTGTGCCCTCTTTTTAGTATCATTTTCAATTCAAAGTGTCTCTCTTGGTGTCTGTAAGCCTTCTGCCTGAAATACACGCAGCTGCAGCTGTTGAGGTGCAGAGCCGTGTTTATCGTGCACGTCAGGTTGCTTGGCTCTCGAGAGGAAATTAATGAGATTAGTTCTGCCCTGGGGGTCAGTGTTCCGTCCATTGTGTCGATGGGGTTTGGAAAGCCTGTACAGTGTGAGCCGGAGGAAGCGGCTGAAGACAGAGCGGTGAGTGGGATGATGCGATCGATCCCCCCCCCCACAGAGACGGAACAGTCGAAAGGACCGGTGTTGGATATCCAAAGTGGAGACTGCGGAGAGCTCCTGCGTTGGTCCCTCCTTTCTCCCTGTTCCAATATGCCGCTGCTGTACAATATTCTAGTACAGCCGTCTCATCAGAAACCTGAGGATGCTGCGGAGAGCTCCTGCGTTGGTCCCTCCTTTCTCCCTGTTCCAATATGCCGCTGCTGTACAATATTCTAGTACAGCCGTCTCATCAGAAACCTGAGGATGCTGTTAACAGTCAGGGAAAACCTGCAGTGCAAGCTTAGGGTTAGGGTTAGACAGCTGAACCTGCTTCCAGAGTGAGGTCAATATCCAGTGCATTACGTGGCATTACATTGTTGTCATTTAGCAGACGCTCTTATCCAGAGCGACTTGCATAGGTTACAGTTTTATCCATTTGCACAGCTGGATATTTACTGAGGCAGCTCTGGGTTAACTATCTTGTCCAAGGGCACAACAGCAGTGCTCACTCTGGGGCCTGGAGTGCAACCTGTCTGCATCCTAAAGCATGCTGCATTACACGATTATTTATTTTTTTATATATATATATATATATATATATATATATATATATATATATATATATATATAAATGAGTATTGTAGTGCTAATTAACAGTCAGTAGAAATGGGGTGGAGGTGATTGGGGGTTTTATCAGATTGTAATACTTGGGGTAATAATGTGCCGGGGATAAAAGGGAAATGCTAACTATTCACTGAGGCGGACGTAAAATAAAGACGATTTGAGGGGCCTCTGTTGTGTGGAGATCCAATTTGGAGTTTATAATTTATTCTGGTGAATAGGGGCTGTCACAACTCTGTTAACAAAGCGGAGAGGTGGAAACAGTGATGGGCTGTATGGGGAAGCGGTCACGCGTGAGACCAATGAGGAATCCAGGCACGTAGCGGCCACACAAAGGCTCATGGGAATGTCTGCCTCTTAAAGGAAGTTAGCTATAATTGATGAGGTTATCTTCAGTGCCGTGCCAAATTACTGTACAGTGATGGGCGGTGGAATTACGGTTGCTGGAAATAATTTTGTGTTTTTTTTTTCCCGCTCTCCCATTATTCATTTTAACTCGCATTTCAATACAGAGTGAGCTTGCATTCACGACATTCTTCAGTTCTGAAAAATTGCTTTGCCTTTTGTTGAGAGGAATATTTTTAATAAATTCAATGCTTTAGGCTGTTGAAAAGATGGGCTAAATCCCGTCGTAAGAGTAATTATCAAGTGTAGATGACCTTGACCTTGAGTCTGTGTTTAAGCTCTGACAGAAGATGAATCTTGATTTTTCTTTTTTTGGATTTATAGGCATTTGAATTGTTTGATATACTGATGAACTGATTTAAATCTACAAAATAGGGATACCGGCATAGTTTATTCCTCAACAGTGTTAATGTGAGCCTGACTGGCTACTCATTTTCCTGTTATGACAACTTGCTCAGGTGTTTTTCCTCTGTCTCCTGGTTTTCAGTGAACGTTTCCTAGAAGTCTGTAACTTATTAGTGAAGTAGCCTGCATAGTGCTGGTAATTGATTGTCTTAACAGGAATGGAAGCAGCATACCCATGATGGCTTACACCCTCAGCATTCTCATAGTCTCCATACATCAGAGAGAGCCTGACACCTCAAACATGTGGTAATTAGGACTATTAGCACCTTTTATAATTTATCTGATAACATTCATTAATTAAGGTGGTAAATGACCCAGGCAGCAGTGAGACAGCTCCAGCTATTGAGGGTCAGCGGTCGGTGTACGGTCAGCGTTTGGACTCACCTTTCTGGCCAGGGTCAGATGCCACCCAGTGTCTAAAAGGAGCCAATCACATGACCTCTCCATATGAGGGCTCCCATCATGCCGTCTGGTGATGGTTTCTCTGTGGCATTAGGCGCAGCAATGGGAGCGGATGCTGGCATTTCTCCTGAGGAATCTTCACCACCAGAGTGAAGGGGGTTTGGGTTCCTTCTCTCCCTTTGTGGGGCTAGAGCATCTGGGTTTGGGTTCCCTCCCTACCCTGGTGGGGGGGCCAGAGTTTCTGAGTTTGATTGCCCCCCTCGGGTAGGGGTAAGGAGGGAGTAGTGAGGTGGGTGGGGGGTGTGGCCAGTTGAAGTTGACCTGAAAATCATTTTATGAAATGGGTCCAGAGACCATGATACTGTAAAGGTCAGTACAGTCATTTTCTGTACGGTACTTGTCTATCAGGTGGGGAGGTGCGTTTTCCTGAGCGCCAGCTGGGGCATGAGCAAACGGTAATTACCACCAGTAAAGCTCTGTCTGATGAAAGGAAAACTGTGAAGCATGCGGCGGTGGCCATGGTGCTGTGCGTAGCTAGGCTCAGTAAGGAGATTACGGAGCCAGGACTGGGAGGACCAGCGCCCGCTCTGATAGTAACCAGGGGATAAAGGAGTGAAGCCAGAGTGGCGAACACAGAAAACAGGTGAGGCTGCACAGGGCGTCTCTCATTTTACCTGTATCCTTGTATTATAATATTATCCTTGTCTCTGTATTGTAGTCTTCCGTCTTATTATGAGTCCATGGGGCGAGAGGGAGAGGGAACATTGCTGTGTCAAACTGTGATCTGTAAAGCATACTTCTGTAACATATTTCTCTGTTTAGTGTGAGCTGTTCTTGATGGATATCCATCTACAAAAACAATGAGGAAAAAGTGGAATAAATGATCCCGGTGGACTTTCCAGTTTGTTTCAGGAGATGGGCTTGGCCTGAAGTCTGGGGCAGATGGGTACTTTGTCACTAGTTCATAGCTGTTCCTCTCTTGAGTTATGGTGTCTGGTCAAGGCTGTTCTCCGTGTCTTCCCAGATTTATGATAGATTTGTTGCATTGACAAGACCCAGAAGGTGAGAAATATAAGCCCCAGAGGCTTAATACAGCACATATTGGTTTGTGTAGCTCTAAGCAGTAGGATGTACCGAGAGTTAGCAGCCAAAATGTGTCTGTCAGGCTGGGATTTGTTTGCACCAAACGAAGGATCATTTGGCCCGTCCTCACCCGTTTCTTGAAAGGATCAAAGGATCTTCTGGTCTGCCTTCTCCAGTTCTCTGACCAGCCATGTTTGTGGTGTGCTGTGATTATAAGCCTAGGTGTTAGGAGGATCTTTATGGCCATTATTCTGTCTGCCAATATCCCAGCTCCGGCCTCAGTGCAACAGCCTGGGATTGTACGAAAGGCACAAAACCAGACACAAAGACTTCAGTATTGTCTCAAATGTCAAGATGTCTGCAGGCTTTCAGTTCGGGCTTTTGTGTTTTCTGTAAGATATCAGTGTTATTTTTTTTTTTCCCCACAAGCCCAGTGTTTACAGGCTTTTTTTGGGTGCCATGCAGATTGTAGCACACCAATCTCACTGTAAGTTAAGGAGGTCTCAGGTACCTCAGGCCGTTTGGGCACCTCAATACACGTCCCCTGTCACCCCCAGGAGACCTGAACCCATTTGAAAGAACAGAAAAAAACACCTTGGACCTGAACCCGGGTCGACAGTACCCCTCTGACCAGAACCACACTCGCGCAGAACCAAGCAGGTTCAGCCATTACAATGGAATCGATTTGCCTTCTTGGAGTCAGTGCATTGTTTTCCTTTGTGTCCCTCTGCTGGAGTTACGGGTGTCTGGGAGCTTGTCAGTGTGTGAAAATGAGCCTCGGTGTGGAGTGTGAGGCTGGGGGTGTTTAATGGCGTGAGAGAGCTGAGCTCTCTGTGTTCCTCAGAGTGAAGGCGGGAGAAATTGGGCTGGTTTATCCAGAGGCACACAGAGATGTTCTGTGAGAACCACAGCAAGAGCCTTTGGATGGGGGTATGGGGTACTTTCAGCCTGCCTTAGGAGAGTGACCCATGTGGTGTGTGTTTGGAGCATTCAGCCAAGCTCAGATAATATCAAACCCCGATTTGGAAATATGTGTACAGGGGCAGCGGTGCAACATAGTGGTAAGGATCAGGGCTTGTAACGGATAGGTTTCTGGTTTGATTCCCTGCTGGACCACTGCTGCACCAGTGCACAGTGTGTTGTCAGTGTGTTGTGGCCGGCTGTGCGCAGTGCACAGTGTGTTGTCAGTGTGTTGTGGCCGGCTGTGCGCAGTGCACAGTGTGTTGTCAGTGTGTTGTGGCCGGCCGTGCGCAGTGCACAGTGTGTTGTCAGTGTGTTGTGGCCGGCTGTGCGCAGTGCACAGTGTGTTGTCAGTGTGTTGTAGCCGGCCATGCGCAGTGCACAGTGTGTTGTCAGTGTGTTGTGGCCGGCTGTGCGCAGTGCACAGTGTGTTGTCAGTGTGTTGTGGCCGGCCGTGCGCAGTGCACAGTGTGTTGTCAGTGTGTTGTGGCCGGCTGTGCGCAGTGCACAGTGTGTTGTCAGTGTGTTGTGGCCGGCTGTGCGCAGTGCACTAACGCTGTCTCTGTTCTTGTTTTGTTCCTCCCTCCTCTCCTCCTCAACTGCCGCTTTCATTGCTGCTACTGCTCTGTGATTTCCATCACACCCCCTTTCTCACCCTCTCTCTCTCTCTTTCCCTCTCTCCCTCCTTTCCTCCTTCTCTCTCTCCCCCCCTTACTCCTTCCTCTATCTCCCCCTCCCTCTGTCTCTCCTCTCTCCCTCTCCTTCCTTCCCTCTCCCTCTCCCTCCCTCCCTCCCTCCTTCTCTTTCTCCCTCTTTAGTCCACACTCTCACTCCCCCCCCCCCCCCCTCCCTGGCTGGACCCCTCGCCCACTCTGTCTCACCCCCTGCACTCAGCACCATGTGGAGATCAGAGACCAACCCGTGACATCAAGTAAGTGTCTGACCTTAGCGAGGCTGGGGGGTGGGGTGGGGGTTATGGGTGGGGGGGTAGGGTGGGGGTTATGGGTGGGTGGGTGGGGGCGAGGGTGTCTGTAGCGAGGGCTGGGGAGTGGGGTGGGTGGGTGGGGAATGTGTAATGCAGGAGCTGCATCTCACTAAAGACCAGCTGCCAGGCTGCATCTGAACCCTGCCTGGGTCTGCTGTCCCACCAATCAGCTGTGAGGGAACAGCTCAGGGGAAGTTGCTGGACAGGTGCTGTGTGTGTGTGTGTGTATACATTACATATAAGTACATTGAGAGCTATTTCATTCTACATGGTCATCTTCAGAACTGTTATTCCTCTGACTATTTGTAACGGAAAATTCAGTCTCACCCTCAGCATTCAACCTCCCGCTAAGAAGACTGCAGGCATTTGAGTATTTGGCCATGTTCCTTTAGATACATTTGTCCAGGGATACCTGCCTTGCTTATACTTCTTGCCAGTTTGTGAAAGTCTCAGATTTGGTTCTCACCCGTGTGTGAAATTTATGATGGTCTTTGACAGCGGTCTCATTTTGCGTGTCTCAGATGGGGTTGTTAAAAATCAGCCAGTCTCTCCTTTCTCTCTTTTTTGATTTTGTGTCTTGTTCTGGATCCTTTTGTGTGATGTACATTGATTTTCTGGGACGTGGCCTAATTGAGCTGGAAAGCCAAAGGCACTTTCATTGTCTCCTTGTCACGGTCAGTAAACTGTCTCCGAGTATGGAGTAAGAGGATTCACAACTCACAGAATCAGCATAGAGGCTGTAATGCAGAACGCAAGCTGTGAGAAGTTTGCTTGTGGAAAGTGTCTTCTGATCTTTCCCCAGCAGTCTGGCGGAGCCTTCCTTTCGCAGACCCGTTGAAGATGGTGTAGCTGTCACTCGGTGTTCTGATTGTGATTGTCTTTGATGAAGCGAGAGGGATTCGACAGGTGACAGGAGCCCCCACCCCATTGGGCGGTTTCATTGTTCTAAGATGCGAGCGGAGCGACACTCTGAACAAAGGGCGAAGTGAGGCGGGAGGAAGAGAGCGGTAGAGTGTCTTTCTCTGTCACTGGAGGCACAGAGCCGTGGGGCTCAACCCTGCACAAAGCCTCGCTGTGATGGGGCCCTGAGACATCCCCAAACGATCAGGTGAGCTGAAACCACCCCTCACACCCACTCTCTGACAGGATGCTGCGCTTTTCCCGGCCGTAAACATGAACATAGAAAGCGTGTGTGTGTCTGACCTTTACTTCTCCTCCAGTCCCGTCAGGCTGTGAGCTCTGACATCATCCGCGTCCCTTGCATTTGCACGTCGTGCGGGCCACGCCCTCGCTCAGAGACTCCCAGGAGATGAGACGGTCGAGCTCAGACGAAGCCCCGTGCTATTCTTGGTGGGTCATTCCAAAATAAGGTGGGGTCACACCAGAGAGGCCTGGGTGTTCCCCCAACCGCCAATGCGGGTGATTGCAGCAGCGCTTAGTCACCATCACAACAGGGACAGACAGGCTGGCTGACTGGGTGTCATGGGGCAGGAAGGCCGGCCTAAAAATAAACGCACTGTGTGAGCAGCTAAGAACGACCATCGGCATATACAGTGGAGGGGAACCAGACCTGGTGCATCAACAGACTGGAGGGTCTCATCACCTCAGGAACAGCATGAGAAGGGGATACTGTGCATTATGGGTAAAACATGCTGATAAGTTATTGAGTAACAAGACTGCTTAAAGGGTTACAAATTGTTTGCTGAATTCTCTAATACTTGCTCTTTAGCATGCCTGATTAAAGCTGGAATGTGTTTGATGTTTTCTGGAAAAAGTTGGTTTGTCTTTGGAAGAGACCCTCAGGGAATGTGTTTGGTTGGTTGGTTGTAGCACGCATTAAGTGTTGCTGTTTACAAGGTTGATTTTTTTTCTTTTTTTTTTTTTGAATGTTTGTTTTGGAACAGCAGTCAGTATGCTGCATATTACTGTCATACATACGTTAGATGTTCATTAAAAGTGTGGGAAGTGATGTCATAATGCTGTTTCGGAATGGAACAGCAGTCAGTGGTACTGTGTATTTATTCTCATGTAGAAAGTAGATGTACAGTAAGTGTGTGGGCAGTGATGTCAGCCAGTTTGCAGTACATTGCAGTTGTGCTGGCCTATGCTTGGGCTGGTCCTGGTACTGACAGGCAGAGACCTCTCCCGCCGCAGGGAGGGTTTGTCTCCACAGGCACGTTTTTTCTTGATACGCTGTGTTCATCAGCAGTCTTTAGAGATAAACATGGTATTCACAGTCTCCATCTGGGCGCGGCCCTG